>NC_138182.1:138912402-139129902 GCF_964194105.1 Spermophilus citellus | reverse complement strand
AATGCTCCTAGACTGAAGAGAACCCAGGGAGGGCAAAGTAGAAGGATATGGATGGGGAAAATCCCTGAGACAAAGAGATGCAGAAATCATTTCTTCTCCCTAAAACCATGGAGGCTGTTGTCTCCAGCTAGAATCTGCTCATGTTCAGGGTTCTTGATCTCTGTTAGGTAGAGTGGGCAACAGCCTACGATCAACCAGTGACTTCAAGGTGCATCTGCTAAGAGTTGTGTGCTCCATGATAATGAGTCCAACACACAGCAGTTATCCATCTCAGAGATTGAGTGTTGATACACCCTGGATCCTGCCCAAAGTCCCTCAATTTCCCATCACCACCCTAGGAGAAGGGACTAGACAGAAACCAAGATTTTCCTTTTTAAAACTGTTTCTTCTGGAACATGAGTCAGAAGCACCTCTGAGGACAGCAGACTTGATTTTCCTGGCACATAAGACCCCCTGCTCTCCAATGCACAGTTCAATCAGACACTTAACTCACACTGAGAGTTTCCTATGGGGACACCCACATCGCCCTCAGACTGAGGCCTCTGTTTCTGGAAAAAAAAACAAAAAACAAAAAACAAAAACTCCCACTCTGGAAAAGACTTTAGCTTTAGCCAGCACTTGAATTCCCCTCCACAACCCACATTGTCTCCTTGAGTTCTCTGTTGCGATTTTGTTTTGAGTCAGGATGTTCTGTGGTGCATTGTACAGCAGCCGGTCCCTGAGCACACACTGCTGAGAAGAGCCGCCCCCACAACCATCGCTTGCACAGTATTTGCCTTGCCAATTATTAGTACAATGGGCCAATTCTCATCCTGTGTCGCTCTTGGGGAAAATATGCAGGCTAGGGAACTGGCCTAGTTTGGAAATGGAACAGCAGAAGCTGCCAATTAACATGAGTTCCTTTTTTGCATCCCCAAAAGGGGTAAGTCTCTAGGAGAATTTATTAAAGGCATGAACCCAGTCGCTCAAGGAACTCCATAGATGCCTCAGATTTCTTGGGGCTAGGATGAGTGTCAAAGGTCACTTTTCCTATTCTGGGTCCAGTGCTTGAATCTCTTACGTGACCTTGTCAGCTTCTTCCTAAATATGTTCACGTTTGAGGAACTCACCATGACCTATCTGTTTATTTGAAAGGTCTTCCTACCAGTAGCTTCCCAACTTTGGTCTTAGCGAAAGAGTGAGTCTAGCCAACTCATCAGCCTCCATTTTCCAGGAAATAGTCAACCACTCCAGGAAATCATTCTTAGACCAAAAGATAAGTTTGGAAAAGCACAGGGAAAAGGCTATGATAGCAGAACGGCCAATGGATAGAAGGGTAGCTGAACTTTTTTGCATGACCCTGAAAGGGAAGGTTATAGAGTCAGCATGTAGAAGGCTTGCAAATGTCAGCATATTAGAAAATATATGGCATTTCAGAGGAATGAAGAGAGGAACAAAAGCTTCATCCTCTGCTTTGTAGGAGTTCATACTCTTATCAGAGGGAAAATAAGGATTGGAAGTATTTGGAGACATTGAGCCTCAGTCCATGTTCACCAGCCGTGGGTGATGAGCAGCACCAGTGGGAGGGACTGGGCTCATGTTCAAAGGCCTTGGCTTCTCCATAGAACTTTCTACTTCTGCTCTAAAGAAAACCCTAAGCCTCTCTGGCTCAGGCCTAGCTCAGTCCTCCTCTGGAAAACTTGAGCCTACAGAGTCTTGGAAATCTTGAATATTCTTGGAAGAGATGTTGGCTGAGAAACACAGAGGGAATCTGGGACAATCCCCCAATATGTGGGAAGAGCAAGGAGAAATATGGGAAAAAAAATGTTGTTTTTTTTTTTCCTTTCCACATGAGGGAGGTGGTGAATCAAAGACAACAGGTTAAGGAGAACAGATGAAGGGGGCCTCATCGCCATAGCAACAAGCCCAACAATTCTGAAAGACGGGATTTTTCTCTTTCTTTTCACCTGTCACTCTCCTTAGTACTGTCACTCTCTTTCCCTGCTCCTGGCGAGAGACAAGTTGTAACTTTTTCACTCCCACCAACAAGCTGCCAGGCTTTTGAGGAGTGCAGCTGCTATAAGATGGGAGGAGAATAGGGTTCTCCAAAGGAACACTGGGAAGAGTCAAGTCCTGTCTCTTCCCTTTCCCTGGTGATAGCTGGGAAGCTTGTAACTTGCCTATGAAGTGTGAGCATCACTGTTTATACTCAATACCACAAGGAATCAGAGCTCTAGTCCTCAAATAAAAGGGGTTTTTGCTCCTGCCTCAGGATGGTCCATTGTTTTCCAACAGAGTGAGTCAAAGAGAGTCAGTAACAGAAGACCTTGGACTCCTTAGAAAGTTTTAAATTTGATACTATCAAAAATCTAATGGCCCTCATGAAGGAATCATAAAAACTTGTGTAAATGTAAACACCTCAACTGTGTAAACTTAGACTATACCAACACCAGCCCTTCACCCCACTCCCTATTAAATGATGCCACTTCAGAGAGTTGGGTTCCATCTGCTATTGGTGGTAATGGGGCTCATGTTATCCCTGCAATACAGAAGTCTTCCGTACTGCCTGCTGCCATAGAATTGTGTTAGCATAAATAAGGATCAGTGACTGTGTGTCCTGTGAGGTCCAGAGTTCCCATACTCTCCAGCTGGCCTCTTTGTCTGGGTTGTGTCCTCCTGAATCCCCACCTCCCCCAACACAGATCACCATCTCCCTGGACCAGAGACCTTCTTCCAAAGTGAGCAATGCTCTCCACCTCCAGGCAGGATGAGATGTTCAGTCATTGAACCCTTCTCTTTGAACAGTTATAGAGAACATGCCTCTTCCCCCCACTTCCATTTGAATATCTGACCCTACTTCCTTCTAGACATGCCAGAAGTATAAATTCCATCTTCTATAGTCAGGAAGACAGGTAGCCTCTTAGGGTCTTTGGAAGATAGTAACAAAACAAAAAAAAAAGATGTTTACCACTCCCTTATCTTTAATGGCCAACCGTAACCTAGGTGAAATTGGGAAAGACTATTAGGAAGAAAATTTTAGCTTTCATTACCAAAGGAGTACTTTTCACCTCAACTACTGAACCGCTGATCCATTTGTAAAGACTCCATCCTTCTCGTCTATCACCTCCTCCATCCACTCCCTCTGCACAGCGCTCTTTGCTAAGATGTTAGCAGATGATGCATCAAGATGCCTCTCTCCCTGTGGCCCCCTCAAAATAGAAAAGTTTTATAGGAATTTCCTCAAGTCTTCCAAGGACTGGGAAGAGTTACTCTCCATAGGAAGAATGACATATACCTCCTCAACAACAAACAGGGAGACATTCTGAGTGCTCTGGAAATGATGTGAAATGGAAATTTACTTGTTCAGTCAACTCTTAAACCAGGCACCAAAATCAGTTTGCACATATCTCTTATCAGACCATTATCCTGGAGCGGAAGAATTTTTGCCCCTTTGAATAATTATTCCCACTGCTTCCAAAGCCAGACTATGCCTTGCCAAGTGTAACCTATATTCAAGAACCATCTGCTTTAGCAATACAGGAAGCCACCGAGGGGGTGAGCTTCAGATAATCCTACAGCTCTGCTGCTTCTTGGGTGGGAAGACATCCTGCGATTTGCCAGCTGCAGTCCCCAAACTCAGCCCTGCTGAATCCTGTACAATGCACCAAGTAGAACTACAGCAAAGGATGCAGACTTAGTAAAGACGAAATTCCGACCCACATGCCCAGATCCTAATAGGCAGATGTCAGAGGAGATCCCAGGGTCACACAGTCCACCCCTTGTGTGGCTCCTACAGCCCACCTGAAAAGGAACACACAGAGAGGTATAAAAGTCACACATCCTATTCAGTGCCACCAACTAGACAATGACAATGTGTATTTGTGCCAGTGAGCCATGCATTTCATTTTAATTTAATGAGACACTTGTTGTATATTAACAAACAGTATAAACAAAGGCATTAGATGTCTGGAGATGGGGATCCTTCCAAGACTTAAAGATATTTTTTTGCCTGTATCAAGATTTTGAATAGCCACTCCCTCTGCCTGAGCCATTACTCTCCACCATGACCAACAGTTTTGTTTGATTGGTCCCACCTCTCAACACTTGGGAAAGTGTTGTCTCTTATTTGCCCACTTTTGAACCCCCTGTATATGACAGGACTCAGAGATGGTCTCTCTGACCAATGGACTTCCTCAGACTCCACTGGGTGAGTTCTATCCCCTCCTATTGGATGACAGTACTGGGATTCTGTCTTCTAGGAATTAAGCACCTTGCTCTGTGACTCTGTTCACCCAAAGCCAATGTCAGATCTTCCCCCATAGGCGACAGGGACTTTTAAATTCAGCCACCTAGGTCTGCCTACAGTGTTTTTTTAGGAAACACCTCCAGAAAAAAAAATGGCACCAATTAAGCATAATTATTAGGATTTAATGGAACCATTTTTCTATCTCAGTGTCTCTCTACTACTGCAACAGTCTCCCCTCCCCAGGTTTTTTCCCCTAAATTGGGACTGGGAACATCAAGTTAAAGTTGTACATCACTGGGTCTTTATTATACTACAATAACTGTCTTATTAAATTGAAATCAAATGCACATCAAGGGGAAAGTTCATTTTAAGTACCAACTCTCAGAAAAAATGCATGGAGACATAAGCCATGAGCAATTCCAGTGTGTTGCTGAGCAACAAGGTATGGGTATAGAGACCACACTGAAAAGGAAGGAAAGAATGGGGTAAGCTCAAGTGTTCAGATCTTGAAAGAAGATGCCCTGAATTTCTCGTGGCATCTCCCACACTAGGAGAGGCATTGAGGAGAAGGGAAATATAATTATAAATTTTACATCACCAGGAATGCTTGGGAAATTATTAAATATATACACACACATTTTTCTCTTGGGGAATGTTTAACATTCAGCCAATCAGCTTTTTCCAACGATTACGAAAGTTAAGAGGGTGCGGGGTTGAGTGTATGTGTGTAAATATGCTGTTGCTTGGATGGTCTTTGTCTCTTGACTCACTTATCTCTTCTCCCCTCCCCCTCCTCCCCTCCTCCTCTCCTTAGGACAAGACAAGTGCACTGAGCCTCAGCAATGTGGCGGGCGTGTTCTACATCCTGATTGGAGGACTTGGACTAGCCATGCTGGTTGCCTTAATCGAGTTCTGCTACAAATCCCGTAGTGAATCCAAGCGGATGAAGGTGGCATCGTCTTCCCAGGCCTTTTCCCTAACCTGTTCTGTGATACAGCTGGTTTTCTTGAGAGTGTCCTTGCTAGAAAGGGTGGGGAGTAGTGGGGGTTGAAGTAAGTCAGCCTAAGCTAAGGGAAGAGAGTTGTCAGGAGGAGGTGACAGGACAGAGGCAATTGCGAGAAAGAAAGAAAGATGGGGTATGTCAGGGAAACACAGGGCTCAGGAGAGCAACTGCATGCTACAGAGATGGTTCGATGAGGTTCAAGGTTAGACAGAGGTCTGAGTGGGCAGTCGGCGGAGTGAGAGATAAGAGTGATCTCTGCAAAAGCTGCAGAGAACAGAAAGGTAGTTCCCCAGATAGGGGAAATTATGTCTACCCTCTGCTCTGTGCTGCTCGTGCCGTGCTTGGTAAACGGGGTCTTAGCCTCCACATTGTGAAATAGATACTGGCCAGGAGGATCGTGAACAGAGAAAGGTAAGCAAATTAGTTAGACAATCCCTAACCGCATCAAATACAGCTTCAGGCAACTGGAGAAGGGAAGAAGTGTGGAGGATTTGAGAGCTCTTGATAAAAACATGAAAACTCTCCAAGTGGAAAGAAACCAGGCTAGTTCTATGGCAATCCAAAATAAACAATAAAAGTAATGAGTATAAGTGATTGAACACAGATGTTAATACGTTGTACAGAATCTACCTTTCTAAAAAAAAAAAAAAAAGTTACTTAAAAGTGAGAAGGACAATCCAAAAAAGGAACAAGCTCCCCATCATTGAAGGTATACAGTAGAGGGTGAAGAATTCCGGGTAAGGATATTGATTTGAACATTCAAAGGGGTTTGGATTAAATGACCTTCATAGCCCCTCATGTTTCATCATTTAGCCTCAGTAAGAAAATATTTATGGTAGTTAATCAATCATATGACCCATTCCGTGAGCAAAGAGTCCTGAGGAACAGAGGACTAAAGTGTAATTTGAGATCTTCAGCACCTTTGAACTTCAACAAAGAAGGAACACAGAAACATTACTCCACCACAAGGCAACCTATGGTGTAGCTAGGAAGTTCTGTAGGAATTCAAAGGAAGGAGAAATTGGATAAGGTGTCTGGAGAGAGGAGAAATTAAGGAGAAATTCAGAGAAGGCAAGAGAAGTACAGTCACTCAGGACCACATTTGAGCGGTAGTATGTTGGCCTAGGTTGTTACCTCGACAATATGATCCAAGATCCAAGGTAGGATTTGCTTTCCTGGAATGTGTCTAAGAAGTTCACTTTCCCAAGTTTAGTACACACTCATGGATCACCTGTGTGATAGCCTCCTGTTCATCCTGTCTCTGCATTAGGCCATCTGACCTATGCATACATCCAGGGTTACCCTTGGAGAAGACATTTCTGGACATTCCATTTGTAAATTCTGCATTCACTTCTGTATAAGAGGAGGTGGGGGTAGAGAAAGAGGACCTTCTGTCCTGGCAATCAGACCTTCTGTCCTGGCGTGGCAATATTGCCTTAGCACATCTCAGCACACCTCCTGCCCGCCTTGCTGGCAATCAGCTATGCTCACAACCTGCATGCTCCATCCACCCAGTGTGTGTTTCTCATGTGCCTTTATGCAGGCTGATCCTCCAACCTGTCCCATAGGGCTCACTTAAAAGGGTAACTTCCTGGAGATGTAATAATAAGGATCAATCAAGGGATAGAAGCATGATTATTTTTGGCCCAAGGACCTAAGCACACCTCAGTCCTGCCTTTGACCAGCTCACCCTTTCCCAGGTGCTCTCAGAAAAGGAAACCACAGCAAAATCATTGACTTCAGACCCTAAGTCCAGCATCAACCTGTAAGAAGCAAGGCTAAACACAGCAAAACCCAAACAAAGCCTTCTTTGACAATTCCATCCAAAATACAAGCCTAAAAGCTTTACTTTGCAAAGGCTGCTCCAATGGCAAAGAAGGAGACAGGTTAAGAGTTAGGTGAGCTACAACATTTACCATCCCCAAAAACTTCCCCATGGACCAGAACTGAACCAGAAACCCAGAGCTGGCCCAACACAAACAAATAGGAGTCCCTTCTCATTGACCCCTGGGACATTGTGCAATGTGGTTGTCTGGAGAGCAAGCTCAGGAGGCTGAGTGCTGGGCATCAATCCATCTGCTTCATTTCTTAACTGTGGCATCTTGCTCTAGTTTTAGTAACTCTCCGACCCTCAGTTTTTTTATAAAATGAAGACAGTGGTAGTATACACCTCATAGAATTATGAGAATTATGAGAAATAATGGAGTTAAAGGGCTTGGCAAAATGCCTAAGCCAGAGTAAGCCCTCAATAAATAACAATAATAACAATAATTACTAGCATTTATAATAATCATCATTATTAGTGGGCAATAACATCTTCTTTAAAACTTTCCTTTTATTGCCCCTAATTTCATGTGCTAGGTGCTTTGAGCTATAGAGACTATGAGTTCCTTAAGTTAAGAGGGTCTGTCTGATTCTTTTTGTACATTCCACCCACTTAGAGTAAGTATTGGTAAAAAATTAATGTGGAATTGTATCCAGAGGAGAAAAGCCTCTTGGAGGAAGAGGCAAAGTATGGGAGCAAGCCACTCTTAGGTTAAATAAATGCTACCATCTAAGTTACCCATCCCAGGAAGCACAAAAACACCATCCAAGGTCATTTTGACCCCATCTGTTTGTGCTCATAAAATATGATGTCAGTCACCCTCCCTTTTACAACCAAGATGTTCAATCTCAGGAACTCTTGGAAACATTAATTCAACATTTTTTCATCATAGTCTCTTTAATTAATTCCATGGGTCGGCATGGCTTCTGCACAACTCACTAGAGCTCTGAATGGGATTTTCTATCTTCCAACTGCAGAAGAGATGCTGTCTTTATTCATCAACCCAACCCTTAATTTTTGAAGCTCCATCTACTCTTCACTGCAACCATAGTACCAGCCACAAAGACAAATAAGATGCATGACCACCCTTAGATATCCCTGATCTAGCTGTCGAGGTGAACCATGGTCCATATCCCTTGCTGAGCATTCTTGAGACTCACTCCTCTTTTGAAGTGTTGAGAAGCCAAACATGCACATGTCACCGGCACTCCTTTCACAAAGACATCCCAAGCACTGCTATACATTAAACAATGCCCCACACGGAGGAGGATATGTTCAGGAACACATCAAGCCCAGCCTCTCTTCTCGGGAAGTTGGGAGGTTGGTGAGGAAGACAGAAAGTAAACAAACATTTACCTGTTCAATGAGTATTACTGAGAAATATGCTCCGTGTTGTCAGGTACAGAGCTGAGCTCTAGACTGACAGGAGAATGGGAACAGGGCAGGCAGCATAGCTTCCCTGAGAAAGCAATGCTTAACAGACCTGAAGCATGAGAGGAAGGAACCAGGAGAAGAGAGCTTCTAGCAGAGGATGACTAGGGTCAGAGACCCAAGCACTAAAACTATTGCCCAGAAATGTAAAGAAGGCCAGAGAGATTGGCACCCAGAAAGACTGAAGGAATGGGTGGCATGGGAAAGATGGGGACTCAAGAGGGAGACTTCAGGCAGACCAAATATTTAGAATAATTTGATTTGTCCTAGAGTAGCCAAAAATAAACAATCTCACACACATTCTGTTTTGAGTGAAGTCTCAGATCCCCTGCCCTTCTCCTCCGCCAGGAAAAATGGACTGGCCTCTTCATCTTCAGCTAATGTATATCCAGAATAATCAGATTCCTTCTTATTCACCACCTTGCTCCCAAAGGAAAATGATCCCCAGCCTCTCCCACCCCCCAGGAGAGCTGCTGACCTTTCAAAATTATATGTGGCTGTGCTAACATGGGAAGTGTTTAAGCAACAGCAATTGAAGGCTTACACATTTTCCTTGAATTAATGAGCAGCTGAGAGACTAGATAACAGAGGGGGAGCATCCTCTGCTGCAGGTGGTCACTCTAGTTCTTTGCATATGTGCCTGGGTGAGGTCATTACTGAGGTTTGAGTCTTTATTAGGATATTCTCTGACATGCTGAGGCTGAGAAGATTTTTCTTAACAATACAGATGAATGAGAGGCTGTGATTGCTGCTAGAGAAATATGTCTCTAAAAAGCCAACTTGGGGGCTTTGAAGTTGGATTTCTCACTCACCTTTTTCTCCCTAAGTGTCCGTTTCGAAACAACATAAGGATGAGCTTTAAGAATGGCTGGTGTATCGAAGAGGGAGAAGAAAGGATAACATTTCTCAAGGTCAAGGGCAGGAATTACTTCAGCTAATGGGAGCTTAGCTATAAGGAGTAGGAAAAACCTCATTTAGAAGATCATCTACTTTTTCACCGGGTCAGATAACTGTTACTTCAACAAGTTGGTCATATGCATAAGTCAGTGAATGGGAGAAACCAGATTAGTTCAACCTTGCTTGCATTTTAGAATCAGCCAGGAGCTTTCAAAACTCCAGATGGGCAGACTGCACATCATACCTATTAAGTGGTCATCTCTTGAGGTAGGATTCAGGCCTCAGGATTTTCCCCACCAAATACCCTAGAGACTCCAATGTGCTATGAAGTTTGAGAACTAGTGTTCTACTTGATTTTCGGCATTGCTTTCCATTTCCATTCACTCTTTTCATCTCTTCTCCTGAGATTCCAATATACTCCTTTACTAGAAGAGAAGCCTATAAGAAGGTGGGTCCCATCTGTAACAGGGATACGAAGTCACTGACCTCTGAGAAATGCTCATCTTCTCAATGCCATTAATCTTGTCCTTTAAGATAAATTCATGAAGTTCCACCAACTTCTAACTAAATATTATGGGAATGTGTGAGCATTGTGAAGACAAAGTCCAAGGTCATCTGTGGGAACTTTCAACCTTTTTTTTTTTAATTAAAGGAATGTGGCAGAGAAATATTATGAAGAATAAACATTCCAAGCTAAGCTATAGAAAGTTCCATGTTTTCTACCCATATATACTCCCCCCCCAAAAAAAGTTAGTTTTTTTCAACATTTTTTTTTATGTGAGAATAAGGAACTATTAATTCTTCGTGTTTTCAGTTCACATTTCCCTGTGTAGCATCACAGTGGTGTTTATCTGGCCTTTGACTTAGAAGAATGCGATACCAATGACACTTCCTCTGCGGTGGAGGACTGCCAAAGGAGAATGTAAATAAATCACGTCCCAGGGTTTGAGGAGGAGACAGAACCAGTGTAGGTGGAGTATCACATGGGGTAAATCTGTCTGAATCATGAATTTAAAAAAGAAAGAACATTTTAAAACATTGTTAGAATTTTCAGTAATAACAGAATGGCAGGGGGAAAAAATAGGTCAAAATTGCCCCGTTGTATCTCTTCCTGACCCCAGAAGATTGACTGATTTCTCTGGAATCATGGCAAGGGAGAAAGCCATAGACATTTTCAAAAAGGATCCTAGGTTGTTGACTTTTCTTAGACAAATTCAAGAATATTTCCTATTAAACATCTAACTGCATGGTAGTCCCTCTAACAGGTAGCCGGGGTCCAGAGGATAAGGCCTTTGGCCTGCTCTGGTGAGGTTTGTCTTCTTGTCCTAATAAAAGACAAATCTTACCCGCCTGAAGCAGAATCATTACAAAAGAATGGAGAGCATGTGACCATGACATCAGAGGGGCCAAGCCCTGCAGTCGGAAGGCTTAAGAGGCAGACAGGAACAAAATAAGCCTTGAAGAGTGGGTGGGGTTGGTCTTAGAGAAAGAAACCTCTCAACCCAGAGACAACTCTTCTCCTTTATTTTAATTTCTACCAAGAAATCAAATCCCACTTTATACATTCTATGATTGTCTCTTAATGGGAAGTTAGTGGTAGACATAAAGAAAGTTTTGACTTTCATGCCATCGTTTCTTTCTTCAAAGGAATTCCAAAGGAAATCTTTGATCTAATAGGCTATGATTCTAGACTTAGTTTGTGGGCTTGAGCAGTCCACTTAACACATCTGATTCTGGGGAGATCCTTTCAGTCCTTTCCAAATCTAGAATTCCAAAATGCTAGAAATCACAAAGTTGGTCTGATGTGTCAGTCTGAAAGTTCAGGTGACACATGTGAATGGGAAGGAGGTGCACACAGATAATGATCTTGGAAATGCACTCTCATTTTCTTCAGCGCACACCCCTTTCCAGTTACATTTTTCATGCTGTCTTATTCAAACAAATCCTACATTCCCTTCACACATACTGCTAGAAATAGGATGGTATTATTTTTTTCTGTAAAAAAAAAAAACAGGTAGTTTTTCATTTGAACCCAACATCCTCAGTTTCTTTTAACATTTCAAACCATTTTTTATGAGGTAGCACCATTATCGAAAAAAAGAAAAGTCTGTAATATGCCTAGGTAATCATATTTTATAGACATGGAGATTTAAAGGTCTGAAGAAGTAGTAAAGAGATGTGCACAAGGTCATACAACTGATAGATGAATTTTTGTCAGAACCAGACCTAGAATCCAGATTTCTTAAACATCATTCCCGGGAGGTTTTCCAGTTGGTGGTGATGCTGTATTTACCATCATCGATAATACCATGGAAATACTCCACCTTTAAGAATCACAGAATGTAAGAACCAGAAAGGAACTTAGAGCTCGCCTGGTCTAACCCACTTCATTAAACATTAAACCCAATGCACAAGGAGGGGGAAGAGAACTGCCCGGAGCCAGCCACACACCAGGTGTGTGAGTTGATGGGAAGCTTAGCATTATGAACAGGAGAGCAGCTGGATGGGGAGGAGAACTGGGATTCTATTCTAGGTCCAGACTTGACTCATTCCCCTTACCAACCATTGCCAAGGACCTGGGGAAGAACCCCCGGTCCTCCTGAAAAGGGTTTCTGTTTGATCCCACAGCAATCCATCAACGAAGCCATACGGACATCGACCCTCCCCCGAAACAGTGGGGCAGGAGCCAGCGGCAGTGGCAGCGGAGAGAATGGCCGGGTGGTCAGCCACGACTTCCCCAAGTCCATGCAATCCATTCCCTGCATGAGCCACAGTTCAGGGATGCCCTTGGGAGCCACAGGATTATAACGGGAGCAGAGGAAAACCCCTTGGGGAGCAGGCTCAGGCTCCCCTGGCCCCATCCCAAACCCTTCAGTGCCAAAAAAAATGACAACAAAATGAAACACCACCGCCAACCAACCACCGCAACCATGAGGAGGACGATTCGACCGATTTTCCTGAAGAATTCACAACCCATTTTGCTGACCCTTTTCCTTTTTCGATCTTCTTTGAGCCCTTTATGTTTGCTCAGTGAGGATGATAAATAACACTGTACTGCAATAAGGGACAAGTAAACCTGTCTAACGAAGCCTATGTCTCTGAAAATGGAATTACTGGAATACTAATGAAGAAACCAGACTGTTTTTCTTTTAATTCTGTTGTTAATGTGTCTTAGTGTGTGCAATTTTTTTCTTATTAATTAATCCATGGTCTGCAGGTTCTGTTAGGCCCCTTCCTTCTTCTTTCTTCTCATTCCCAACTCCCTTCTTCTCCCTCTTCAGTTTCCAGATTGGAGATTCAAGATTTGTTCCACCTTACAAGCAAGAAAAGGAATAAAGCAAACTTCAAACGAATTCCCCATGGGGGCTCTCCACAGTACCCTCCACTCCTTGGCTCCAAGCCTTGGATGAAGACTGATCTTGGAGAAGTGGGCTGCCTTCCTCAGAGACCTAAGCACTGACCCAGTCAAGATCACATGTGAAAAGCAATTCGGAAAGAGGGTGGTGGAGAGGGCAAGGGCAGATGTGCAGATGGAGGAGGACTCGTAAAATGACAGCTGCTCAGGAAAAGGTTTCTTTAATGTGCAAGAGTCATTCGGAAGGCCATAGATAGTAATGGTATCTTTCTTCAGAGAGTCAACTTCAGCCCTGTGTTGTTGTTCTGCCATGCTCAGGCTCAAAAGCTAATGGGAAATCAGCTTCCTGAACCAAGTCAAGCCTTGGGAAGAGCTAACAGCCAGGGAGATATCACCCATGATTCTCACTTTTCCTTTGTTTGACATCTCAGCAGGAACCCCCTTGTGGAGTAGACTCTCTTTCTCTGCGGAGCCTCTGATGGGAGGGTTGATGCTATGCAACTAAGTGCAAAAGACAGGTGGTGGAAGAGTTTGGGAAGAGGAAGCCTCTTCAAAGCCCACATGCAATGGAGCTTTCTATAGAGTGTCCTGTTCTTGGTTTGGGAGATCAACTATGAAGTTTAGGGCCATGCTGATGCAGAGATTTTTTTTTTATGTTAATAGAATTGTTTTAGCATCTGGCCAAATAATGTTCTGTCATCTTTAGAAAGAAAGATGCCCAGGGCTGAATTATTTTAAAGGGAATAGGGAGATGGATTAAGTTGATAATAATATCAGGGGACCTTAAGATCCCAGAGACCAATTTCTAACCCCAAAAGGCTGATCTTCCGCCTAGCTAAGACAGAAGGAAGACATTCTATTCCAATGACCAGAATCAATACACCCATGATTGTAACTACAAAGCTGGAGCGAAGCAACACTGGAGAAGTGACAACTTTCTTGGAGAGAAGCCCAAGCTGCCTAAAATTTTGGATGCAAGTGGGAGTCACTGGCACATAGCTTTTTTGGAGACCCCAAATATCAGTCTTGGAGCAATTGGCTTCCAGCTCTCCAGCAGCCACACTCCTGGGTGCATGATTCAGTGTGTGTCATTTCTGGCTTATTCCCTTGTCCCCTACTTCCATCCAATCTTCTCTTATAGGGGTTACATTAATAATTGACAAGCCTAAAGATTTTGGAACCTACAAATGCGATGTGATGGGCTTCATCTGTATGTTCTCTCAATGGACACCCACCATCTCTATGTCTCTCCTATTCTTCTTTTATCAGCCATAGCAAATAACTATTCCAAAACCAATGCTTCATCCCTTCAACTCCAGTGTTATTCAGTTTCTCACTTGTTAATGTGGGCATGGTACATGAAGCAGCACACTCAAGGTGGCTTATCACTTCTCATTACTGCCAGCTACGGTCCCCCAGAGCCCCTCCCCCACACAGACTTTCTCAGCCCTTAGCCTACCACTGTAGAACCTGATGTGACCCACCATTAGGGAGTCTGCATTTTGGAAGAATTGGAAATAGCCCTCTACCATCAACATGCTTCAAAGACTTTTTGCCTTTGGCCTGGCAAGATACTCTCCAGCCATTGAGCCTACCAGTTATGTGATCTAATAGGAAGAAACTGTCTGTGCTAAAAATGAGAGTCTATGCCATGTGTGTGGGGGGTGGGGGGGTCCAAGATCCAGCAGAAGATGCTTTTCATCAATGGATGGGTGATGGGAAAACAAGCAAGAAAAAAAGTTAACTTGTATTATGTATTTTTACTATACTTTTCTTAAAAATAGAGCAACGGGAAAACTCTGAAAGAGACTGACATTTTTCTCAACAGGAATCCATACTTAACAGTTCTGGCTTTCATTAAATTTTGCTCTTTGGTAGTTGGGCCTTTTATTTAACATCTATATTTGTTTTAACTCTCTTGGCAGATGTGTGAAAGGATTCTTGCTTGATCAAACACTAAACATTTTTTGGTTCCTATTTTTCTTTCAGATAGCCAAGTATTTTTTTTTCTTTTGGTATTTGCATAAAATGAAAATATCACCGAGAATTAAATCACTGTGGATCCATTATCTACTTTCCATTTTTGTCCATTCCATTTTTGTACCATTTCTTAAGCCAGGGATCTAGAGATAGCTATTTTCTTATTGCTGAGCCTAAGACTAGTCGGTTTTTAATAATGACCACTGTGCCCAACTCACAAACAGCTCTCAGGTCATTTCAGCGGCCTAGAACATTGCAAGTTATTCATCCAAATAGATATATATATATATATATATATATATATATATATATATATATATATATATAGACAAAGAGTGATATTTGGCATTCAGGGACTTCAGCTCCAATCTCATCGAGAACTGAGTTTGACTTGTAGTCCTCACGGTACTCTAGGGAAGTGGATGGTTCACAGAGATTGTCTCCCAGACATTCCAAAACTGCAGTCCAAGCATAGTTATGATGTGTACACAAAGTCACAGCAAGAACCAAATCGAAATCAGGCTTCCCACTAGATATCCTTGATCCTTCGATCCCCCATGACCCTTGTTCTTGCTTCAAAGCTTTCTCTCCCTCAAGTCATGTGGGCTTCCTGTAAAGGATTTGGCTCTGTTGACCCTTAGATCCTGATGATAAAGAGAAGCATCAATTATTTTCTTTTCCAAGGAATTGTGCATATTATCAAGGATCAAAGGTCTCACATAAAGCAAGAAAGCTCTAATGGTAGCAACCACTGTAGCAAAAAAGGGATGGGAGAAGGAAGAAAAGCTAGAAGGCCCAGGTGAAGCTCTCATTGCTCACACCCGCCTGCAGTCACCTGATCACACCTCGGGTGCCCCTGGGTGAAGAGGCACTGAACACCAGCTGACAGGCAGAGAAACATGATCTCTGATGCTTTACTATCAAATAGTTTAGATAGTGGCCATAATGGCTGTAGTAACACAGGCTAACCCGTACTGAGCACAATGCTGAGCATACTTCATACTTTGTGTATTGTGGCTGTGGCTCTCAGAGTAGGGCCTTACAGACGAGGACTCTGAGACACAAAGAAATCATGTAACTTGCTCTCAATTGGGTGACAAAGTCAGAATTTGACTTATATCTGCCTGAATCCCAAACTTTTACATCCCTAACTATTCATCTCACTGTTAACCAGGTCACAATGAGTGACGACCAGGAAAATACGAGGTAAGCAGTTGTTTACCATCCTGTTATGCCAGAGTAATTGAAAATGGGATGAGTAAAGCTTCCACCTACTATTCCTTTGGGAAAGCCTTTGGGAGAAATCACTAATCCAGACAGGATTATGAAAAGGGGGAAGGGGAAAAGAATCCCACTTTCAGCCTCTTTAAAATAGATCTAGGCTGGAGAGTAGCAAGCAGACTAGAAGGAGACTGAAAACCAGGTCCCTGATTAATCCTGGAGAAGGTTCTCAGGGGCCATTCATTGTGGGGAAAAGGGAGCTATCTTCTTCTGTGTGGCAAGTCCAGGATCAATTTTGTGAGGTACAGGATAATGCATTTGGCAGGATCCAACTAATGGTCAAAGTTACCCCACAGTAGAATTAGGTTATCGACCTAGAGACAGGACAAGTCCTTGTCAAGGAGATGCTGCAGGTGTGACAGCTAAAATACATATCTTCTGATGTCCCTTCCATCCCAAATCCCTAGAAGTCACAAGACTTTCATGTCTCCTGTGTGCCATACAGAGGAAAGTAGAGGGTAAAGAAGTCAAGATCAGCCAATGCTTTTTCTTGAATCCTTTATATTCCTATTCTTCTGGTTATCTGGTAATACCCTGGTTAGGCACTCAAATGGGATCAGCAAAGCTCTGTAAAAGTTGGCATGGAATAACTTTCACTGAAGTTTATATTTTTTAAAAGTCATCCTATCTTAAATAAAAGTCAAGATAACAAATGCATTCCTTGCCAAATGCTGACGTGCACTCTAAGAAAAAAATTCTATGGGGTCCATTTATATCCCACTTTACAGATAAGAAACTGGATTTCCTGAGAAGCTCCTGCCCCAGGTTCACACCACGGGTAGAGAAACAACAGTGGAAAGGTCCTTCGTCTCTGGCTTGTCCTCCCTGCTCTGCCTTTCAAGCTTGGATAAGAAAACAAACTGAACTACCCCAAGTATCAGTTTACTCATCAAAGAGATGCAACATTCTGTCTGAACATAGGCAGTGCTTTTCAACCCAGACCACATAGTAGAATCTCATGGAAATTTTTAAATCACCAATGTCCAGGATACATCTCCAGATTTAGTTGGTCTGAGACGAAGCATAGACAATATTATTATTATTATTACTATTATTTCAGGCTGTTGTATTTTGAACTCTCAGGTGATTGTAATGTGCAGTCAGAAGAGAAAGTACAATTGGACCTGAATTATCAAAGAAAGCATTTATTAAAACTTCTTTGAAAATTACAAAGCACTGTATTAGGGCTATTGATCCATAGCCAGACTAAGACCTAAACTCAGGTTTCCTGGTGTCCACTTTGTTTGGTGTGCTCTTTTCCTTCTGCTCTATGCACACTCTTTATCCTGAGACTGTCTGTGGAGCAAGGGGACTGTACTTCTTGTGAAAGCCAGGAATAAAGACTAAAAGATGGCCAATATTGGACCTCTGAACAATATCTCATGATTTTTTTGTCCTGAATCCCCAGTGAGTAGGAGCTTTGGCTACACAATATAGTCCAGAGTATCCAATGTATCCAATCTCCATGGTCCTGAGATGAGGGTATAGATCAGTGATAGAGCATTTGCCAAGGAATTTCAAGGCCTTGAGTTTGAGTTCCAGAAAAGTGTGTTCATGTGCGCACACACACACACACACACACACACCATCTCCATGGTTCTAAAGGAGAAAATGTCCTTATATTCATCTGACGTAAGAAAAGGAAAAAATACGGTTCCCAACTTGAGCTCTAAGTTCTCCTTATATCCTTTAGGCATGCTTATAATACAACATTCTGCTGGGGAAAGGAGAAGCACAGGACTCTGGACATAAGATTGTCATAGAAGTATCTCCTAAGGAAAAGGAAAAAAAAAACAACTTTGTCAAATGAGTCAGCCTTCAACCACAGCCAGTTATTTTCCAAACTGGAAAATTACTTGGCTGTTTCCATTATAGAAACCAAATTTCACCAGCTGCATTTTAAACATAGTCCACTGGAAGGCAGTGCCATTGGCCTCATCTTCCACGGGAACTCTGAGGCCTCCTAGTGACAACTCCAACTCCTCCTGCTCAATACTGCTTGCCCATTCTGTAGCACTCCAAGGAATGGGAACCAGCATTTGCTCAACACCAACTGCATACTGCGTAGGTTGCTAGGGTTTCAAATGATCTCATTTACGAAAACAACCCTGCAAGGCAGGGATTTACTACCCTGATAAGAGGAAATGGAGGCTCAGAACTCAAGGCCAAGTGTCCAACCAATAGCTGGCCTTGATTCTAATCCAAATCGGTCTCTCTCTACTTACTGCTTTTCCAATTCAAGGGATTTCACCATGCTAAAGGAAGCACCAGAATGATATTTTACAATATGAAGTCTATGCCCTGCATTACTACCAATCTGTGTGACCTTAGGCAAATCATTTCATTACTCTATGCCTCAGTGTCTTCATTTGTGAAATGAGGGAATGAGGAGAAATTGAATAACCTCCAAGATCCCTCTTGGTTGTAGACTTCTATCAGTGGCTCTCAACCAAGGGCAGTTTTGTTCCCAGGAGACATTTGGTTATATATGGGAGCATGATGTGTTTTCAGAACTTGGGGAAAGACAACCCCTAGTGGCATTCAATGAATCAAAACCAGGATGGTGCTAACTATCTAGCAATGCACATGGCGGCTCCCCCTCACAACAAAGAATCATCCAGTCCATGAGATCAATATGGCCAAAGTTGAAAACCCCTGTCTTATATAATTACAGCATATGAATAGCATGTTGGGAGTGTGGGTGATGGTAAGACAAGAATGAATAATAAAGAATCGAGGATCCCACATCATTGAGTAAACTCTCAGAGAAGATGAACTATTACAAGGAAGGAGATGAGTTTAGGGATATAAGCTGAGGTGCGAAGAGTTTGCCCTACAGCATCAACTAGAAATCCTAGAGAAGAAAAGGCTACATATTCTATCAGGCAATCAGACAGCGCCAGCAACATGGCTCAGGAGAGCACAGGAGGCTCTGCCTATAGATACTGTTCATGCTGTACCCAGTCTCCCTGCCCTCTTTTTGGAAAGTGACTGCAGTAAGCACCAGCTCAGAGACTTAAAGGTGAGCCCAACCCTTCCTCAGGAGCCTGGATAAGCTTCATTTTCACCCCAGAGTGAGACATATGCATCCTTCCAACAAGTATAGGTAATGCACACCCATGTCCATAGGTAGATGTGCAGAAGAATAAAAACAAATGAGTGATTGTCCTGTTTCTCAGAGAGTTAGTCTGCAGTCAGGAAGGAAAAACCAGACACATAAACACTGTAAAATACAATACAAGTTCAAAGGTGGTTAGTACGTGATGGGAAAAAAAGCAAAGTGCCCAGGCCATCTTCCACATACCCAGTGTCATCTTGTGTCCATGTGACAATCTAGAACCCTCTCTCCTGATCAATTTTCAGCTCCTCCTGCTTCCATACCATTCCTCAAACATGCCAAGCCTGGTCTTACCCTGTGCCTTTGTACCTGCTCTTTTCCCAGTTTGAAATCTTTTTCACCCAGATCGTTGGGAGGCTGGCTGCTCATCATTCATCTCCTAACTAAAATGCCATCTACCTAGACCAGCATTTCTTCTCCACCCCATCTAGTCTAGCTCTGAAGTCATTCACTCTCCAATTACTCATCAGGATCTAATAATATCTTGTTTACTTGCGTATTATATCTCTCCCCCATCTAAAATACTTATTCACAAGACCAATGACCTTGCCTGCCTCCGCCTGATGCCTGGCCCATAATAAATCCTTAATCAATATTAGTTGAATGACTTGATGAATGAGATAGGTAGAGCTGAAAGGCGAGCGGCGTCCTCGGGAGTCGGAGATCATTTCTGCCTGGGGAAATGGGAGGAGGAGGCAACAGAATTTGTGTGTGTGGTATTTGAGTTTTACAGGTATTTTTTAAGGTGGAAAAAAAAAGGCTTTCAAAAAAAGGGGGAACAGAACAAGCGAAGACCAGAAGGCAGAAATGAGTAGGGCTTCTTTGGAGAAGGACAAGTATCCAGTGTAGCCGGCACCACATGGGCCAACAAGATCCAAGAAGGAAAGCCTGGGTTGGCCATGGAGAATGGACACTGGATCCACCATGAGATAGGAAAGGCTGAGGTTTTTGAGCTAAGGAAAAAAATCTATTCACATATCAGGTATTGATTCCAACAAAAACGAACATACCTGGATTATCTTTCATGTGCTAGGCACTATGCGAGGTGCTCTCACCCCTCCTCTCAGGTACTCACGGCAATAACTCCATGAGGCAGGACTGCTATCTCAGAGGCCAAAGCAGAGCTTCAGCCACCTAGATTTCATATAAGTCCTGCCATACCCATAACAGACTACAGCCATCTGCCCACAGGAAAGTTTCCAGTGAAAAATCCCAAAAGGTCACTACCAGAAGTGGGAGAAGACCTGCCACCTGTTGATGGCACTTGTTTTAATATTCAAAAAAGTCATCAAAGAAGGAGCCAGTGGTACCACCAAAGGCATTGGGATGAGAATTCTGAGCCCAGTCTGTGTTCAATAAAAGTGAACTATGACAGATTTGTAAATCAAACCATGGGCACATGACAAAGGGCTTCTTCACTGCAAAGCACTTGGCATCCTTGGAATAATAGAACATTCTCCTCAATTCCTGAAGGATTGTGGGCTTTGGGGCTCATGGGAGATGTTGACTATAATATCTTATAGGGACCACATGGCAGGTGCTCCTTGAGTGTATGTGAAGGACTACTGCCAAGTTAAGCTACTATTTCCAAAAAGAAAGCAATACACAAATCAATCCATAAATCCCAAGCTACAGGAACTATGTGGCAGAATAATTCATAGATAGAAGCATGACCACTGACATTGACTAAGCATATGCATTGCACCGGGCATTTTACTTACATTGGTTTCATGATCACAGTATCTTTCAAAAGAGACAGTAGCATTTCCACTGGGTGAATGTTTTATATAAATGAATAAGACTCAGAAAAGTTTATAAGAGTTGGAAAGGACCTTATAAGTCATCTAATCATTACTTTATCCAATTATATCTTACAAATAAGTGGACTTGAGAATAAATGACTTGCTGTGGTCACATAAGTTTCTGGTTAAACCAAGACTAACTGGAAGGTAGCTCTCCTGTCTCAAAATCCAGGGTACTTGGCATAATACAAACAGATCTTCTTACAATTAGAACAATACTAAAACTAAATGGGTAGCCTTTTTGCTTCTTTCCCTATGGAGTTAGTTAAATGTATTTGGATAAATTGCACCATGATCTGGGAAAAGTGTGTTATAGAGAGACATCTGGAAACAGTAACTAACATGAGACTAAACTTAAATAGAGGAGGCAAATGTCTAAACTGGGGAACTTCAGAATCATGCTCAAATTTTCTCCCAACCAAAAAAAAAAAGTCCTTAATATTTACAATATCCCCCAAATTCCTTATCTAGATAGACAAAGCCTTTTATTCCACAAAGCTTTATGAATTTCTTTGTAAAAGTCATTAGCAGGAAAAAATATCTGGCAAAGTCAAACTGGACCAACATACCTGCTCCAAGGGCTTTCATGATAAACATTCTTCATGGGTAGAAGAGAGGCACTTGAAGGGTACGGTTGGTGTGCAGGAAGGTCAGCAAAGAATTCAGGATGAAAAATGAGAGGATGTCAAATGAAAATGTCACCACTTTACCATTTACACGGAAAGCCTTGTTTTAACGTACACATCTAAAATATAGTCATGAAAATCAGCAGAAAATGGTTATTCAACAGAGACGCCTGATGTTGAATGTACATGGAGTTTAAAGAATAAGATTAAGAAGCTACCTAAACAATTCCAGAAGAAAAATTATCTTAACGAAACAGCTTAATTGCATAGATATTCTATCTTGCCTTAAATCCTAATCAGAGAAAAAAAGAAATCATTTCAATATTTCTTTTAAAAAAAAAAAAAATGTGTTGTGAACTTGATCTCTTGTGTTCACACACAAACGCATCTAGGGAGGAATAAAAAGGTATTAACTTAATTTGATTAAGTAATCAACTTAATGAAGTGATTAGAAACAGTTAAATAATGATATAAAAACTAATTTCCCAGGCATTGGAAAAACCATGGTGGTGGTGAGAAAGGAGACATTACTGATAGTAGATATCTGTGGATTTGGCAACCTGGACTTCCTTTCTTGGGGGAACTGCTCCTAATCATCAGATGATCCTGTTTATACTACCAGTCTTTCTTTCTTTCCTTTTTCTTTTCCTTTTTTTTTTTTTTTGTACTAGAAATTGATCCCAGGAGCACTTAAACCATTGAGCCACATCCCCAGCCCTTTCTATTTTTGTGTTGTTGTTGTTATTGTTATTGTTATTTGTTTTGTTTTGAGACAGGGTCTCACTAAGTTGCTTAGGGCCCCGTTAAGTTGCTGAAGCTGGCATTGAACTTGCAATCCTCGTGCTTCAGCTTTCCAACCTGCTGGTATCACAGGCATGTGCCACCACCCCTGGCTACACTGCCAGTCTTAATACCCTGCCTGCCCATACTCCTGGCCTAGGCAATTTTAATCCCTTTATTTCCCTGGCCATAATGACTGGCATCCTAATATTTTTTTAAATCTGGAGGATGGGTGAGAAGGTGACATTACTTTTGAATCTAAGCAAAAAAATATCCAAGGTTGCCTTCTGAATCACATGGAGAAAGCCTTTCTACAGCAAGAAGAACAAAGCCCATGCCCTACACTAAAATGCATGATACAGAGTCCTGTTATCATCTGAGTCTCTGGGCCCAGATGTCTAAGAGGCCAGTCTTTAGTCAAACTTCTGATGACATGAGCTAATCAACTGCCTCTCCCACCTAAGCTACTTTTTTGTTGGATTTACAACTCTAACAACCAAAGAAATTCTAATTCATCAATCAGTGAACTATAAATAATATTAACCACATAATTATGAAAATTAAATTCAGTTTTGGGGATTAACCAACTGTTTCTAATGACTAGCAACTGGTTTCAAACGAATCTGTCCCAATTCAAACTGTTCCTGTCCAAATCCATTTGTGTATATGGAGGGACTCATGTCACCATTCAGTCTCTGTTTTCTCCTGTGTAGTTGGGAAAAAAAAAAAAAACAATGCTTTCCTGCTAACCTCTGGGCGCTGTGAGTTAACTCATAAATAATGAAAGCTCTCTGGAAAAGATTTGGTGGTAAGGAAGCAATAAACAAGTCTTCTAAGAGATTCTTTTCTGTCCATAAAATTTTATTTTCTTCATCCTTTGGAATAAAGTATATTAGCAGAGGGTCTCTTCCTTCTCTCTCTCTCTCTCTCTCTCTCTCTCTCTCTCTCTCTTTGAATCATTTCAGGGAGAGAAGGGAAGTTTTATTGTTCATGTTTATTTCTGTTCTGCAGCAGAAATTGGACACCTGCCGTTGGCCATCGACTTGGCATTATCTGTATGGCTTTGGATGAAAAGAAACACACTAAATGCACAGACAGACTCCATGAGGACTTCAGGGAGGTTGCATAGATAAACAAGAACATAAAAAGAGAGGCAAATTGCACTATGACACAGGCCAGCAAGGCCCAGCTGTAGTTAAGTCCCTGAAAAACATATACCTTGTTGGCTCACACATAAAATTGTACTTACTGTATTTGATTCCTTTCCTTAGAGTGACAGATGCTCTCAAAGAAGTGTATTTCATGATGCCACAGAATTCTGTAGACACTGGACTTTTCAAAACTATTGTCTGTCTTGATTCTTAGTAATGCCCTGAATGGCAGATAAAATAGAGAGGACTAGTCCCATTTAATAAAATAAAATCTGAGACATAGGAAGATAAAAAGACACGCCCCAAATCTCCTAAGCAAAAGCGAGTGAAGTAGGACTGGAACATGAACATCCTAACTTATAGTCTCTGCCCCAGGACAAATGAAGGCCTGAAGGTTGCTGGCGACATGGTAGACAATCCTTAAGGGGAATCAAACCATGCATCAGCTAGCTTAAAAGTTGGCCCTTTAAAAAAAAAACACACAGTGAAAAGGGAAAAGAATCAATATTGTTTGCAGGTAGAGACAAACTAAAAAAGAGATCTGACAGCACAGACATTTTTGTTGCCATCATTAGAAATCTAAGAAAGAAAAGAAAATTCTTTTCACCAGAATGTCCTAAGGAGAACCCTCCAGATGGTTGAAATGAATGTCTTCTAGGGAGTTAACCAAGAGCCTTTTGTACTTCTGTGGAAAGTACAAATATTTTTCTGCCATTGCACCTAATTTCATGTACTCTTCCCTCTAAATAACAGTGGGAAATACATAAAGAATATCAGAATAGTGTCCATTGGGGCACCAAGAAGTCTCAATCAGGTACACAGGACTGTCTGTAAGCCAGGTTCTGTGTCTGGTGGCATTACATATGCTCTCTCCTCAAGCCCATAACAATGGTCCAAAAGGTAGGCATCACAGCTGCATTTTCCCTTAGGATACTCAGAGATGTTAACTTGCCCCATGATACACAGCTGCCCGTTGCTGAGGCCAGGTTTGGATTTCAGAGTTGTCTGGCTCCCGACTTCCCTTTATCCTAGCCGGCAGGATGAAAAGTGCTGAATCTTCATTAAGAGCCCAGAGTAGTGATCCATTTCTCAAAGATAGGAATTTTCAATGGAAATCACTTATTTATCATCCTCCTGTTTCTTGCATATCTACCAAAGAAAGGGTTGTGGCAGGGCCAATTGGCAAGTGGCCTCATTCTAACCTCAAAATAGCATGAGGGCACCGTAAGCCCATTTTATAGATGAAGAGAAAGACTCAGAGGGACTTCATGGGTTGGCCTAGGTCAAGTACAGCCCCAGAAATCTTCCCACTCCACTATCTCATCAAACCGAGCACATATGCAGTACTCAATAAATTAATGAATTAACAGTGAATACCTCAATTCAAGGATTGTATCTCAGCTTTCTCTACACCGACCTCCATCTTCCTCGCCACAGGAAATCGAGGCTAATTAAATGGTCCAATCTATAGAAACTCTTTCTCCCACAGCCTCTGAGACAAGTGTCAGCAACTCTACTTCCTCCCCATTTTTCTACTCGCCCTCCCAGAGCTCAGTCCTCCCACCAGAAGGTGAGATTTCATTGGTTCTTTTCTCATGGGTCCTACCACTTGCTCCTTTCCCAGTGACTGACTGAGTCTCACTCTCCCCACCCCCTGCTTCTCTGGCATTGGCATAATGAGCCATCTCTGCCCGGCTCTCTCCTAGTCCAGCCCAGTGGGACCGACAGTGACAAGAAGTGTATTTGGGATTCAAGTTGGAAGAGGGCAAGGCCACACTCACCACCCGACCCCACAGACATGACTTCCTGCTGCTCTAATCTTATTGTGAAGATGAAGCCATGTGGGCACCAGAGTGACAAGGGTGAAGAGAGATCCCTGGGGTTCAGGACTCATGGGGTTGTCATTTTCTACCTGTTGAGATGATCAGGTGCGATTTCACAGAACCCTGGACTCTCCCCATTAAGTCAGCCTAAGGACTGAGTAGGATGGATGGGTGCTATGATGCTAGACAGATGGTTTCAGAAGTCATCCTTGTCAGAGGTCCTGGTCTGTCCTGTTCTGTTCATTTATTAGTAGTTAAGGACGTTGAGGAAAGAGTTTCTGTCCTCGCATGGGAAGCAGGCCAGGAAGTAGTGTAGGGAATCATGGCTGTGGAGCACCTCTGTCTTGTCACCCTCAATGTCTAGAGCTCAGACAGGACACAGAATGCTGAGGGAGTCTTGATCCGCTCTTGGGCTGGATGTTTTGTTGAGGGAGTGAGAACTGGTGGACAGCAAAGTTATGAAGATCTGACTCAACTCTGCTTAGTCACAACTCCTCCCAGGCCACTGATGAAGTCAATCCTGGGAAGAAGGGGCCACAAAAAAATCTCAGAAACGAGAGCTGGAAGGAGGACTGCATGGTATCCAAGAGTGGGGACTAAGGAGTCCTACATTCAGATCCCTGCAGGCGGATGGCAGGGAGCAGTTACTAAGCCTCTCTAGGCTTCTGCTCTGCCTGTACAACAGGGGACACCAATGCCTACCACAGAGGGTCCACTGAATGACCATGTGCAGCCCTTAGCACAATGCCTGGCATGTTCTGGACCCCAGATAGAATAATTACTAGTTATTAGGTCAAGGGAGGTATTAAGTAGCTTGATGTGACTTCTGGTGTTCAAAAAGACATTTTAGTTTGAATCAGAGAAAAAAAGAGACATGTTCCCCAAATCTTTCATGATTTTACTTTTTATCAATTCCATGAAAAAACGAACAAATAGACACTACCCATCTTTTGTTTTGTCCAATTCCTTGTTTCACAAATAAGGAACTGAGTCCCAAAGAAGCAACAGGACATGTCCCACAGTGACAAAACAAGTTAGTGGCAGTGAGTCTAGAACTCTTATATACTTTCCTGACATTTCTTTCCAAGACCCAGGATCCTTGAAAGGACTAGGAGGAGAAAGGTGATAAACCTGCCACCTGGGACCGTTGTGGCAGATTGGGCTGGTGACACAGGTCGCTCCTGCACACGACCGAGCGCCACCCACAGAGGTCAACACTGACATGGATATGCTGGTTCAGGTTGCTGTCCTCTTTCCTCCTGGACCACTCAGATGGCATCAAGGGAAGGGAACATCAAGCCCCCAAATGGTCAAAATATCCTCGATTAAAATCAAAACCTAAAATGAGTGATTTTGTGGTTAATCCATGACTAAAATCCAGACCTCCTAAATATTCCAACCAAGAGACCTGCCAACCTCGATGGCTGCTCTCGTCTTTATTGCTGCCTCCATACTGACTCAAAACACCCACCTGTGGACGGGGCCCTGCACGGAAGGCTCTTCTATAATCCATGATGTCAGGAACTCAGATGGAAAGACTCAAAATCCAGGAGGTTGAAATCATCTAGTGGCTCCTTGACCTGCCTACTGGTTCCTTGACCTGCCTACTGCCTATGTGTGGCCTCTCCCTGTGACTTGGCCTTCCCCACCTGCTGCTCCCAGGTAGCTGTGGAGGGTCGGGTTCCATGCATGCGTGCTCCCAGGAGTAAGCCAGACTTTTTATGAGCCACTCTCAGATGAGATGGCCCTGCTTGACTCATTTCATCATACTTTATTGGTCAAAGCTCTCTGGGTTCAAAGGGAGGGGACATAGAGGCCACATCTCAATGGGAAGGGTGTCAAAGAATTTATCACTTTAAAAATGATCCACATACCTCTTGTTTAGCTCCCCAGATTAAAATGCCTTTAAATTTCTTAAGATTAGGGCCAAATGTTCAACTCTAAGCAGGAACCAGGAGCTCTCTACTTATGAACACTCTTATGCAAGTCTTTGACAATGGCTCCCGGCAGGGTTCTGTCAGGTGGTGGCTTAGTTCTATGACATTGTTCATTCCTCCCTGTTTTGGGGGGTTTTTTTGTTGTTTTTTTTTTTGTTTTTTGGTTTTTTGCCCCAATCTCTCCCTCTACTCCATTGCTAAGACCTGTCAGCTCTACTTTGAAAAATATCTGGAGTCACTCTGCCCGCCATCTCCAATGACGGCCTAGCCACAGCACACCACTCCTCTCCTTGATATCTGCTTTTCTTAGAATTAAATCTAAGTCTGAACCTTCAGGACTGCTGGTCTGTGTCCCTGGTTTGGCCTACTCTTGGACCTCACTCCTCCCTTCTCAACTCAACTCCAGCCTCGCCAACTTCTCTCTTGCTCCAACGTAGGGAGCATTCCCCACCTCCGGGTCTTTGCATGTGCACCTCTGTATATGTCAGCTTTTTTGCTGCTGTGACTAAAAGATCCAGCCAGAACAACTTTAGGGAAAGAAAAGTTTATTTTATTTTATGGTCCATAGAAGCCGGCTCCATTCCCCAGGGCTCCAGGTGAGGCAGGACATCATGGCAGGAGGGTATGGTAAAGGGAACCAGCTTATATCATGGTGATCAGGAAGCAGAGAGAGACCCCACTTACCAGAATCAAATATATACCCTAAGTCACACCCCAATTTCCACCTCCTCCAGCCGCACCCTACCACTTCAGTTACCCCAGTTAATCCCCATCAGGGGATTAAATTACTGATTGGGTTAAGACTCTTACAACCCAATCATTTCTACTCTGAACTTTCTTACATTGTCTTACACCAGAGTTTTTGGGAGACACCTCTCATCCAAACCATAACAGTCTCCTCCTGGAACAGCCTTCCCACCATCACTTGTACACCTGCTCATCCTTGGAGATCAGCTTGGCATCTGCTCTGACGGCTTCCCTGAGACCCTCTCCAGACACTTCCATTCCTTTCATGCCCACTTTCATATTCTGTGATGACTGTGATTGCTTATTTTATCTTTGTGTTGGTTTTCTGATGAGTACAGGGATCTCATTTTTCTTGTTTACTAATCTGCCCTCTGCACCTAAAATTCTCTCTAGCCCAGAGCCTGTCCTCTGTAAGTATCTGTAAAATGAATGAACCAGATGCAAAGCTGCATAGCTTCTAGGAGCAGAAGAAATTGAGTCCATAATTTTTTTTACCCTTAAAAAGTAAATTACAACAGTCTGCTGTACTCGTTGGTGATTTGCCGGCCAACACAGACTGCACTTCATAAAATAGAATAGAAAGAATATTACGGTTTTGATAGGGCCCTCAGAGATCATTTAATTTCTCATTTTGTAAGTGAGAAAACTGGAACCCAGAGAGACCACGGGATTTTACCCAAGATCATATTCATTCCTTCATAACACAATATTTCTTAATGTTTAATTTCTTTAATTAAACAAGCAATTGGCCACTGGAAAAAAATAAAATTATATAAAAATATGTCTTCTAAAGATTGGAGCTCCTCTATTTCCACTACCTGCTCCAAGAGGGACCACTGTTTCTACTTTGGAGTGAATTCTTTCAGGACCCTTTGTGTGTGCTTATGAACACATATGTGCATATTTACGCATCCCTAGCTTCACTACAATGGTTCACGAGCTTGGAAATTTGTTTAGCCTTAGAAATAAAAAGTCTTCTTTAGAATACTGCTGATAAAGAAGAAAGATTCCTTTCTGTGATACCCAGGGATACCCAGGGTATCATCAGGTACTGGGCTAGTCAAAATACCTCTGGAGGATTGACCAGCCAGGATCCACAAGGGGCACGTGAATTTTGTGCAGTTCAACCACTCAGCCTGCTGCTTTGGGTGCAAAGTGAAATTCTAACCCTTCCTGATGAACAAGTGCTGACTTATTTATAGAAAATGATTAGAACAACTAAATAACTTCCTATACTTTTTATTGTGGTGATTCAAGAAAAGGAAAAGGAAAATTCTCAAAAGGAAAGTAGCACAGAAGAACAATAAAAAGGGAGAAAGAAGAGTTTAACAATTAGGGGCAGAGCTGGAGTCAGACAATTGGGGCTCAAATCTTGGGGCCTCACCAAGCCTTCATTTCCTTATCCATAAAGTGGGGATAACAGTGCTATTAATGGCATGGTCCCAATAGGTTTGCACTAGCCAAGCTTAGGTTATTTTATTTATGTATTTATTTGTTTATTTATTTATTTTTTGTGGTACTGAGGATTGAACTCAGAGGTGCTCTACCACTGAACTATATCCCTAGCTTCCCCCACAATTTTTGTGAGACATGTCTTATTAAGTTGTTTAGGCTAGTGTCAAATTTGTGATTCTATTCTCCCAGCTTTATATGGGGGATATTACACCACTGCACTGGGCTAGTAGTTATCTTTAAAGTAAACAGGTGATTATAACTATTCTCTCTCTCTCTCTCTCTATTCATACACACACACACACACACACACACACACACACACACCCGTCAGTTGGGGCAACACTAAACCTAGTCATCAGTCATAATGGTATAAGATCTTTAAAAAATAAAAGCTCTTTGTTACCCCAGGCTCAAGAGGGTGCTGAGACCAGGAAATGGTATGACAGAACTTGCATTCTCTTACTCCATAGCAAGAAGAATGTGGGGAAACCCCACACCCAGGCTCTCTGAGTGAAAGATGGCCCACTGGTGGATAATAATTCTTGTCCTATCCCTAAGGACCAAGCCCGGTATGGGAAGCGACAGAGTGCTGGTGATCTTGACGCACAGCAGGCTTCACTGAACATGGACCATGTGAGAGAATAATGAAAGGATGAGCGAAAAAGGCCCAGGGTGTGAAAAGAGTGCTTCAGGCTCAGTCACAAATTAACCAAATGGCCTTCTAATTTACTCTGTTATACCCTAAATTCTCTCATCTATGCTCAGAAGATACTGAATCTAATGAATTCTGAGACACCCATTTTTTTTTTTTTTTTTTTTTTTTACTTTTAGCATCTCTGATAGGGATTGTGGGTAAGGTTAAGTTCAGTCCAGGGTCAACATGCCCATTAGGCACATTGAACCTAAGGCCCACAATAATATTAAGAACCACAAAGAGCTTTTAATATATTTTAAAATAAGAAGAAAAAAATTAAACATTTAGGTCAAATAAAATGTTTTAACATCATATTAATATATTTATCTGTATACCAGTCAACACTGTCATAAAGTATAATTTTTAACACTAATGAAGAAGGGACTCATGGAAGTCCCTGGCTCATCACTTCTAGTCCACGGCAGTGTCTCTGGAGTCCCTTTGTGGCAACCTGGAACTCCACAGTGCCTGGCCTCGGAACCACTACACTCTCCTAAGGGGTGTTACATCAAAGAAAAAATGGGCTGTTTTGAATGTCCTCAAAGAAAAGAGCACAGACAATGAGTCAAGATGTTGTGGAGAAACTCCTTTCATCTCTTTCCAATGCCAAATACCCATGGTTCTCAACAGTTGTTGAATTTGTGTCTTTCCAACTTCCAAATACAGATCTCAGTGTTTTTCTGACTAGATGAGGAAGAGATGAGAGAAAAGATGAGAGAGGGCTTAACACAATATTGAAGTATTCTGAGAAAACTTCTCTGAGCCTTATGTGTAAATTTAGGGCAGTAGAATTACAGGGCCCTTCCACCTCTGAAATTCTTGGATTCAAAGAAAAAAAATAAAGAAAAGAAATTAATTACATGAAAATATCAAAATAAATGTTAACATTTTATAAAACAGTTTTTACATTTTAGGAATCAGCAAAAATGTTATGCTACTTTTTTAATTTTTAGATTTCTTTAAATTTGCAAGCTGCTTACCAAAATCCATGCTCTCCTCTTCCTAGGCATACACCTAGACAACATGCTGCAGCATACCTTGCATGTAGCCTAGATGTGGCCATGTGACTGAATTTAGCCAATGAATGAATGCCCCGTGATTTTTTTTTAAATCCATGTATAGTACTCCACATACAAACCCCGCCCCGTGAAAAACAAAAACATGCACGGTACTTAATGCTTTTTTTTCTTAAAGTAGGGTTCTACTCTGTTAACGGTATTGAACTCATGGGTTCAAGTGATCCTCTTGGCTCAAACTCCTGAGTAGCTGGGACTAAAGGCATGATCCACCACACCTGCCTTGCCCTTTTTCTTGTACAGTTAATGACTGGATAATAGCATGGAACCACCCACCTCACAACACCCTCAACCATCAGAACTTCTCTTGACAATTACGTGAACCAGCAATCAACCTATAATTTGTTGACCCACTACCTATTTGCATTTCTTGTTACTATGATATGACATGCTCTAATTATGAAACAACAGATACTTCATTGAGTCAGATGATCAACAAAGACACATCAGAGATGAACCATACTATTGAAACTGGAGCTTCTCCATTCCCGCAGGAAGGTGGGGTCTGCACAGCCTGCAGGCCTCTGCTGCCAAGAAACATGCTTCAGCCCTTAATAACAGGCTGTTCCCTCCAGGGGTGCGGCAGACCCCAGCAACTCAGTGCCAATTGCTTCTTTCTGGGTTCTTGTCTGACAAATCTGAAGAATGAAACCCACAGAAAATGGAAGGCATGAGTGAAATGAATTAAGATATATTCAAGAATAGAAACTTCAAAGCAAAGAGGAGACTAATAACAGGTTGCCCCCTGAGTGTGCCAACCTAGGGGTCTATATAGCACTTGGGTCAGCACTGTCCATCCAAACTCATGCCAATCAGGGTTCAAAAAGGTATCAATACTATTGGCCCAAAATTATGCTAATTAGGGTTTGGAAAAAAACTAATGCTATGAACACTTGAGTCCACTCAGGTCAGCTCCAGTTCCATTTTCTCCATATTCATTTGCAATCCCAGCTTCCCAGGAGGTTCAGGTTGGCTGCAGTGCCGCATAGAGCTGCAGTGCTGAACTTGCCTGGGCTGGGCTGCCCTGGGAGGAGGGGTCATTGTGCCCTGGCTTCCCTTTTTGCTGGCCCATGGCAGCTCAGGCCTGCACAGGCTTGGTGGGCTCCACCATGTGGATGCACAGCACCCAGGATATCCATTTGCATTGAGCAAAGGGCAGCAGCAGGTAGTCCATAATGCGGCCAGGCCCGATGAGCTCTAGCCCACACAGGCCATGGTTCAGCCACCACTTATCTGCTCCCCAGTTCTGCTGCTTCTTCTCAGTAGGGAACAGTGGGCTGGCTGCATGGCTTGGCAATCATGGAACCATATCACTCTAAAGTAAGGGGGCCTAAAAGATATTTATCAGTCCATCCAGCAGTGATGGAATAGGCAGTCTTCCCCTTGGCACATGGAAAATCAAGCCTCAATAAACTTTTAAGAATTAAGATTATATAATGTATCTTTGTAGAGTGCAGTGGAATAAAAGTAGATACCAATAAGAAGAGTCATAAATATACAAATACATGGAAATTGAACAACATGCTACCAAAAAAACAATGAGTGATGGAAGAAATTAAAAGAGAAATGAAAAAAATTGAAACAGATAAAAATAAAAACAACACATCAAAATCTGTGAGATTCAGCAAAAGTATTATTAAGAGGGGAATTAAGCTGGGCGCAATGGTACCAACAGCTTGGTAGTATGAGGCAGGCGAGGAGGGGTTAGTGTGCCCTGCCTTCCCTCAAAGCCAGCCTCAGCAATTTAGCAAGGTCCTGAGCAACTTAGAGAGACCTGTCTCAAAAAAAAAAAAAAAAAAAAACAGGGAAGTTAATAGCAATAAGTACATATATCAAAAAATAAAAAGGCTTCAATAAACACCCTAACAGTATACCTCATGTACTTAAGAAAAAGCAATAACATACCAAGCCCAAAATTACTATTAAGAAAGAATTAAAATCAAAACATAAATAAATAAAACCAAAAATAAATACAAAAGGTCAATGAAACAAAGCATTTATTTAAAAAAACAACACACAGAATTTACACAGATACACATGATGATGCAGAGACTCACAAACATTTAGCAAGTCTGGTCAAGAAAAAAATAAGAGAGCAGATCCAAATAAACAAAATTAGAGATGAAAAGGTAAACTTTACAACTGATACCACAGACATGCAAAGGATCAGAAAAATGACTATAAATAATTATGGCAAACAATTGGAAAATCAGTGGGGGTGGGGTGGCAGGGGACACAAAGAGTCCTGAACACATGCAACCTACCAAAATTGTCTCAAGATATAGTAGAAAATCTGAACAAACCAATAATGACTAATGAGATTGAAGAAGTAATTGGAACTCTCCTACACAAAACAAGTTCAGAATCTGATGGCCTTCTATAAAGAATTAGTTTCAATTCTTCTCAAACTATTCCAAAAATATGTAAAGGAAGGCAATTTTGTCGAACACTTTTTTATGAGGTCAGCATTATCCTTGCACCAAAAATCATAGACTCAATTAAAAAAGAAACCTACAAACCAAAAGCCCTGATTAGCATAGATGCAAAAATTCTCAATAAAATATTTGAGAGCATAGCAAAAAGATCAAATACCATGTTCAGTGGGATTCATACCAGGGATCAAGCATGGTTTAACATTCACAAGTCAATAAATGTAATACATCACATCAACAGAATGAAGAACAAAAATCATACAATCATCTCAAAAGATACCCAAAAAAAGAAAGAAAGAAATAGCATTGCTACTACTCAACTTCCCTTTATGATAAAAAAAATCTCAATGAATTAGACACAGAGAGAACATACCCCAAAATACTAAAGGCTATGTATGGAAAAACTACAGCCAGTATCGTAGGGAATGGAGAAAAGCAAAAGTCATTTCTTCTAAGATATGGAACAAGACAAAGATGTCACCTTCTCCATTCTTATTCAATATAGTACTGGAGTCTTAAAAAGAGCAATCAGGCAAGAGAAAGAAATAAAGGGACTCCTAATTGAAGAGAAAGAAGTAAAATTGCCCATGGTTATCAGTGATAGGATTTTATACATAAAAACTAAATACTCCATCAAAAATTGTTGGAACTGATGAAATGAATTGAATAATGTTGCAGGATACAAAATTAGCATATAAAAAAAACAGCATTTGTATACACTGATAATGAACTTTCTGAAAAAGAAATAAAAAGAGCAATCCAATTCACAATAAATTTAACCAAGTAAATGAAAGATCTCTATAATGAATGTTATAAAATACTGACAAACAAAATTATAGAGAACACAAAAACATATCCTGTGTTCATGGATCATAAGGATTAATATTGTTAAAATGACCATACTATAGCAACTCCTGTGGCCCACATCGAGAGATGGGCTGGAAAAGCCATGTCTGTCCCTAAAGAATAGGAATAGAGAAAGAGAAAGAATGAGGGAATTTTCAGGGGTTTCGGTTCACACCTGTAATCCCAGCATTTCAGGAGCTTAGACACGAGGAGCTCAAGTTCAAGGCCAACCTCAGCAATTTAGGAAGGCCCTGAGCAACTTTGAAAGACCCTGTGCCAAATAAAATAAAAAGGACTGGAGATTTAGCTCAGTGGTAAAGTCCCCCAGGGTTCAATCCCCAGTACAAAATAAATAAATAAGAAAGGAGGCAATTGCTAGCAAAACAAGATGGTGAAGGATGCATCAGAGTTGAATTAGGGCCGTGACAAGTCCAAACCCTGTTTTAGCAGAATTTATGGAGAAACAGGAAGAGTACAGAAGGTGATGGAGGGCTGCCCTTCAGGAGATAAAGAAAGAAGCAGATACACACGATGATGTGGAGACTCACTCAGAGTAAAAATGAGCACACAAGTTGGTTTAGGAAGCCCAGTCATAGACCCTAAAATATTATCACTCTAAGCTACTGCATTCCCTGTTCCTTCTCCCAGTAGAAACCCTCTTAGCACAGAGGAAATTTGAAAGGTTTTATCAGATTAGCTCCCTGGTTCATCAATTTCTAGCAAACTGCCTGGCCCATGTAGTGCTACTAATGATTTTCAAATGAAAAGGCTTCCTTGGATACTAATTCACTCATTCATTCACTTGTTTACTTATTCATCAATAAATAGTTGAATTTGTGGAGCACCTACTTTGTACCAACTGGGATATAACAAGATGGCCAAGACCCATACCTCTATGGAATATGCATTCTGATAAGTATTAGACATTAATAAGTGAGCCAACAAGCGAGCAAAATATTGTAGCAGCTTCAGGATAATATAGGACTTGGTGAAGTGAAATGGAAAGGATTTCTAGTAGGGTGGGCGGGGAGCCCCTCTAAGATGACATGGGAGCAGAGGGCTCACCTATGAGAAGGCACCAGCTGTGGAAAGATCTAGAAGCAAAGTTTTCTGTGTTGGAGAGAACAGGACAGCAGATGTCCTGAGGCTATAGCAGGCTGAAAGGGACTGAGGAACAGAACAGAAGTCTAAAGAGTTGTAAGTAAAACAGGCAAATTCAGAGAATAGGTACTGGAAGAGAGAGTACCTCAGAACAGTATGGAGGTATATGAAGGCAATATGGTAAAGTGGGAGAAAACTAAGAAATCTATTGAACAAGTTTCTCCATTGCTGTTTCCACTCCCTATGCACACAGCAGAGTACAGTTAACATTCCCGGTGTACGTAACAGTGTATCCAGAGTCCATTCTTATGGGTCCACATATAAGCCACACCAGACTTTAAGTATCTTTGAGCATCATTCTTACATCAGAACCAACTATGCAATAAGCACAGAATTAAATACCCGGTGCAGGGGAGGATGGAGACAGGTATCCCTTCTTCTCTCAGTTCACAATCAAGATAGGTAATAGAGACGTAGATGAGCAACACAATGGTGACACAGCAGAGCCTTTCTTGTATCAGCAATAGAGATAACGGACTTTAAAAATAAGGAGAAAGATACCAGGGAACTGAGAAAGGAATCTTGGCAGAGGTGCCATCTGATCTGGCACTTGAAGCTCTCATGGAATGACGTGGTGAAGGAGGGTAATTTATATGACCCACAGAGAGAAAGCCTCAGTATAAATACAGACACTCTGCATCAGGGTCCAGTGACGAGCAGTGGATAGGTGGGACAAAGGAGGGCAGGAAGGATCAAGAAATGGAAGACAGACAAGGTCAGGGGTCTGTGAGTGTCTGCCTCAATTTCCACTTTCTTCCTTTGGCAGCAGGAAACATTTGAGAAGGACATGGCATGGTGGAAAAGTCAAGGCTTTGAATCTCGGCACCTTCTCCTTGCACCTGTTGCAAGTGGGAAAGCTTTTCATCTGAGTCACTGTTTCCTTGTCTGCAAAACTGACACAGTAACAAACTGCAGGGCAGTTGACAATGACATGAGATTACAAAAAGCAGTGCCTAGTGTACAGTAAGTGCTCAATAAATATCACTACAGCAGTTGTCTGAGGAGGAGAGCTATAACCGTCAGTGCTTTGGAAGTTACTAGTTGAAGCTGTAAGGAGGATGCACTGAAGGAATGAAGGAGATCAACTGCAGGAAGATCCTGTTAAGGGAAGGAAATTCTCAATGTCATTTAGTTTAACACTCTCATTTTACAGATAAAGGAAATAAAATTCAAGAAGGAGTGTTACTTGGTAGAACCCAGGTACTTGAGTCTCAGATCAGAGCTCTTGTCTCGCACACTGACTCCCTGACCTGTTCTATACCCATTAGCCAGCTAACAACTTGGGTTCAACACAACCAGATTGACCATGCAGACTGTATTCAGCGACTTGAGACTTGGAATTTAAGCTAAACTAGAACAGAATGTCATTTTATTGACTCAAATTAGGATGACTAGCCATTACAAGCCATCTTTGCCCCTGTAAAGGCAACATTTTTGAACTTTGAAGCCCATGATTCATTCATATCTGAACCTGAGTCTTACCGGGGGCATGGATGAGAACAGCCCCTGGACCTGTGACAGCTCATCCCTGTTTGATGCTAATTGCATGTGAATGCTTGAATTAAGAAGACATCATTAAAAGTACATTAAGTTTAATTATGCCAGCAGCAGCAGGCAGGGAGAGGTGCAGCTTAATGCAGAATGCATAATTAGATAAGACCTAATCCATTAGATTCTTATTTGTTAAAGAAATGTGTCTCATCTGTAAGTGTCACCACAACTAGTGGCTGGGAAATGCTCCCAGGTAAGGCCATCTCCACCACCCATGCTGCCCTCAGTGGAACATCTGATATCTGGCACTCGATGCTACCCACTTCTCCAAGAGTGCCATCAATGAGGGAAGATTTCAGACTTCAGGGAAGAGGGCCAGTCTCCATCTGTCCCTTGTGTAGTATGACAAGAATCCTGGGCTCTGTTTCCACCTTAGAATTTCCACCTTAGACACGTCCTAGCCAGGTGATATTTGGGCAAGTTCTTCAAATGCTACATGCCGAGGTTTCCTCATCTATAAAATAAGGTTATTTATTTTAATTGCTGTAACTATCTCATAGAGTTGATGTGAGAATTAAATGGGAAAAATCCATGCCAAGTGCTTTGAGCAGCCCGGAATACACTATGTACCCAGTAAATGGCAATTGTGTCTGCTGTCATCATCAGTATTGTCACTGCCACTATACTGTCATTCTGCTTCACTACCACTGTAGGAGGAAATCATTTCTCTTTTCTGAGCCTCTATCCCCTCTTTTATAGAATAAAATGACCACACCTTTTCAAAGAATAAAATGACCACACCTGGTCATCTCAAGGATACGTCTTCTTTGTTTTGTTCTGTTTTTGCTAGGAAGGTGTCTATATTTGGTCTGATTCTCAATAGGGTCCTTGATATGTTTAGAACAAAAGTGCATCTTGGGTGTGGGGATCATGGACCCCTTTGAGACAGTGATTGAAAGCTGTGAGCCCCATCCCAGGAAAAATGCACACTATATGCATGCACGTACACACAGATGAGCATTCAATTTCAAGAAGACCATGGGACCCACCTGAAACTTATTTATTGTAACCACAGGTGACCATAAACCCCAGGGTAAGAAGCTGTGCTGTAAAGTTCCCCATTGCTGCCTATCTCCATGAGCTTCAGGTTTCCATCTCCTGTCTGTGAGATGGGGCTAAGGCAGATGGCACAGCCCAACAATGAAGGTCCTGCAGTCAGATGGGACTCAAACCCCAACTCTTCCTCCTGTGAGCTGTGTACTCTCCGGCAATGTACTTGAACTTCTCTGTCTTATTTTTTTTCTGGTTGTTGGAAGGATTCGATGAGATTGCAAATGACAGAGACAGAGAGCACAGCCCATAGTAAATCCTTGGGAAATTTTTCCATTTCATTATTGTTAATTTTAAAAATCTTTGGAGACCTATAATCCAACTTTCTCATGTTAGAGATGGTGAAATTGAGAACCAAAGAAATATTCAAAGGACAAAGATTCAGCACTAGCTAAAGGAAAAGACATTTAATAAATTACACAAAAAAAAAAACACAACCCTCTGTACACCTGGAATTCAAACAGAGAGAGAGAGAGAGAGAGAGAGAGAGAGAGAGAGAGAGAGAGAGAGAGAGGGACCTGAACCTTCAGCAGATACTAGAGCCCGGGGCAAACTGACAGTAGCTCTTGCCAATGCCCATCAAATTGCTCAGAAAATGTAAAGGAAGCAGACACTGGAGAACATTGCCTGGGAGCATGGTCTATGCTGAGGCCACAGCTGAGCAGGACCATCCACAGGAAGGGGTGACTGCCTGGGTTTGTTCACAGTTGTCTCTCTGGTTGGCATCCTCTCCCTGCAGCCCTCCATAGCAACCTGTCCCTATTCCCAAAGTCCAGGCAGGATAAGTGTGTTTTCCCTGCTAAAGCCCATCAGATAAAAGATCTGAACCACCTCAAATACTACTACAAAAGTCAAAGCATTGGATGCTTTTTTTGTAAAATGCCTTTCATATAGCCATCTTTGAGGAGGAATGGCAAGGACTCCTGGAATCCCCTAATGAATTAACCCACATGTTACTTTCTGGGGTTCTTCAAGAAGCAATGAAAGCAGCCAGTTCAGCACAGATGAAGTGAGCCTGGGTGTGATGACACAGATAAATGTAATAGGGTGGTTCCAGCATGGGCTTGGGGCCAGGGAGCCTGAGTTCAAATTCAAGTCTCTCCACATGTGCAAACTCTATAAGCATTTTAAACCTTAAATGAGTCATCTGTGAAGGGGCAGGTAGAACCCTACTTCCAAGATGGATCATGCTCTTGAAGCACAGGATTTGTCATAAACTATTACATAAATAATTACTGTATTTATTAAAAGAAGTTAAACCCATTGTATTTAAGGAGACTTGTACCTTCAAGTTCCCAGAATCTATTGTCAAGGCACCATGCTAGGAGCCACAACCAAATAATATGAAATAATATGATGATGGCACTTTTGGTTGTAAGGTGACGCCAGCTAGCCATTGAGATGATATGATTATGTTAAGATTTACACTCATATGGAAATTGGACTCCTGCTGTTCACCTTGGCCTGCTACGGGACTCATGTTACAGGACTCCCGGAGAGTTCCCATAGGTTGGGGAAGGATAGTAGGAGGGAATTCCGGGGGAGGTCCTGGGCCCTGGTTCCGGGAGACTGGACCGCGTGGGGGAACCGGCTTGCTTGCTGGGCGCGTAGGGAGTATTAGCGGCATTTTCAAAAATAAAGTTTTGTTCCTGCTTGAGTGGCTCGTGATTCTGTGCCCAGCTAGACTGCGGCAGCACCAGAAGATTTTATTCTGATGATCAGAGACTCTCCTCCTAAAGAAACTAAAACCCACAGCCTTAAGCTTCCATCCACTTGCTCTGGCTCCCACAAATACTATATATTTTCCTCGTTGGAAGCATTTTCTCTCCCTGGCTTGTAGGGATGTTTCTCACTTGTCTCAGACAAATAAAACATCCTGATTCTTGTTATGCAGTGTCTAAAAATCATTGTTACCAACAGGTACATTTGCTGGGAGTACTGAGTATTTCTTGCTAAAGAGGGTCTCATGAAGAAATGTGTTTAAGAAGAGCTCAGATAGGCAAATAAAATGTATCATCCCTGCAGATCTTCTAGAAACATTTATAATGATTATGTGCAATGATATACTCAAGGAGAGTGTGTTTCCTGACTGGCTGTTTCTTCTTATTCTCTTTGAGCCTCCTCCTGTTGATGTTGATGGCCCTGTGTATCTACATAATCTTTCTCTGGGTGATCGCAGCAATCCCATCACTTTAAATACCATTATAATATAGCAGCTCTCAAAGTTCCACCTCCAGCTCTGAGCTGCAGTTCCCAATTTGATTTTGAAACAACAGGACCATTTTGATGTCTTATTTATAGAATTCTCACATCTCACCATTCCTAAAGCAGGACTCTCAACCTCACCTTCTTTTATAATCCAGCTCCTCCCTAGTCTTTCCAATCCCGTAAATGGTATTATCATCTAACCAGCTTAGATGGTTAGATGATAACAACCTGAAAGACATTCCCTTTTTCTTTAATACCAACCCCATTATTTTGAATGCAAAAAAAATGCAGATTTTTTTTTGTCTCTAAAACAGATCTCAATTATGTCATTCCTCTATGTCATCACAGCTACCATCTAATCCATCAGCTCCTCCATAAACCAGTATGGGAACCTCTTCATGAGCCTTCAAGATCCTTACCACTCTTGCCCCCTCCAACTCATTCTTCGCATAGCATTAGAGTGATGAACCAAAAATAAAGCCAATATTCTCTTTAAAATCTGTAATCCCTTCTCAGCACCCTCAGTATGGGGTCCAAACCATAGTATTACTTACTAGGTGAATATCCTGCTCACCTCTCTACTGCCCTTATCATATCCTACCAAAACACTCTAAGTTTCATTTAAGTTTCATCTAAGTTTTATTAAATCATCCATCCATTGTGGTAAACCCAATTCAATTAGATTGGGTACCCATCTACTGTATCCCCACAGCTTTTGGTATTTTTCTAATTAAAGTTCTTTTCATACCAGGTTATAGTTACTGGGGTATTTTTTAATTTTTTATTTGTTTTAATTAGTTACACATGACAGTAGAATGCATTTATGCACTTTGATATATCATACAAAGATGGGATATAATTTTATTCTTTGAGTGTACATGTTTCAGAATCCTATTGGTCATACTGTAGTCACATATATACCTACAGTAATAATGTCTGTTTCATTCTACTAGCTTTCCTATCCCCAAATCGCCTTTCCTCTCCCCTCATCACTTCCCTCTACCTGATCTAAGGTAACGCTATTCCTCCTGAGTGCCCCCAACCCCCACCTTATTGTGAATTAGCATCCGAATATTAGAGAAAACATTCAGCCTTTGGTTTTGTGGGATTGGCATATTTCGCTTAGCATGATATTCTCCAACTCCAACCATTTATTGGCAAATGCCATGATTTCACTCTTCTTTAAAACTGAGTAATATTCCATTGACTATATGTACCACATTTTCTTTTTTTATTATTTTTTTCCTTTTGCTTTGTTATATATGACAACAGAATGCATTACAATTCATATTACACATATAGAGCACAATTTTTCATATCTCTGGTTGTACACAGAGTAACATCCTTCATGTCTTCTTTCATGTACTTAGAGTAATGATAACCATCGCATTCCACCATCTTTCCTACCCCATGTCGCCTTGCTTCCCTTTTCCCCTTTGCCCTATCTAGAGTTCATTTAACCCCTCCCCCAACACACACACAGCATATTATGCATCAGCATCCTTAAATCAGAGAAATTATTAAGCATTTGGTTTTGGGAGACTGGCTAATATCACTTAGCATTATATTCTCCAGCTATATCCATTTACCTGCAAATACCATGATTTTATTCTCTTTTAATGCTGAGTAATATTCCATACATTTTTTTTATCCATTCATCTACTGAAGGGCATCTAGGTTGGTTCCACAGTTTAACTACTGTGAATTGTGCTGCTATAAACATTGATGTGGCTGTGTCCCTGCAGTATGTTGTTTTTAAGTCCTTTAGATATAGACCAAGAAGTGGGATAGCTGGGTCAAATGGTGGTTCCATTCCCAGTTTTCCAAGGATTCTCCATACTGCTTTCCAGATTGGCTGCACCAATTTACAGTCCTGCCAGCAATGTATGAATGTGCATTTTTCCCCGCATCCTTGCCAACACTTATTGTTTTTGTATTCTTAATAGCTGCCATTCTGATTGGAGTGAGATGAAATCTTAGAGTAGTTTTGATTTGCATTTCTCTAATTGATAGAGATGTTGAACATTTTTTCACGTATTTGTTGACTGATTGTATATCCTCTTCTGAGAAGTGTCTGTTCAGTTCCTTGGCCCATTTATTTATTGGGTTATTTGGGTTTTTGGTGTTAAAATTATTGAGTTCTTTGTATACTCTAGAGATTCGTGCTCTATCTGATGTGTGTGTGGTCCCAATTATTAGGCTTTCTATTCACCTCACTGATTGAGTCTGGTTGAGTCTTTTGCTGAGAAGAAGCTTTTTAATTTGAATCTATCCCATTTATTGATTCTTGATATTAATTCTTGTACTATAGGAGTCTTATGAGGAAGTAGGAGCCTAAGCCCACATGATGGAGACTTGGGCCTACTTTTTCTTCTATTAGGTTCAGAGTCTCTGGGATAATTCCTAGGTCTTTGATCCACCTTTAGTTTTGTGCATGGTGAGAGATAGGGGTTTAATTTCATTTTGTTGCATATGGATTTTCAATTTTCCCAGCACCATTTGTTGAAAAGGCTATCTTTTCTCCAATGCATGTTTTTGGTGCCTTTGTCAAATATAAGACAACTATAATTATGTAGGTTAGTCTTTGTTCTTCTATTCTGTACCATTGGTCTACAAGTCTGTTTTGGTGCCAATACCATGCTGTTTTTGTTACTATTTCTCTGTAGTATAGTTTCAGGTCTGGTATAGTGATGCCACCTGCTTCACTCTTCTTGCTAACAAATGCTTTAGCTATTCTGGGTCTCTTATTTTTCCAGAGGAATTTTAAGACTGCTTTTCCTATTTCTATGAGGAATGTCATTGGGATTTTGATTGGAATTGCATTAAATCTGTATTTTTTTAGTATTTAAAAATAAACTTTAAGTTTTGAAATACTTTAAATTTTCAAAATAATTTATAATTATCTTCTGAATTTCTGTAGTGTCTGTTGTGATATTTCCTTTTTCATCACATATGGTCATTTTGATGATATTAATTATGCCTATCCAAGAACAAGGGAGATCTTTCCATCTTCTAAGGACTTCTTTGAGTTATTTTTTTAGCATTCTATAGTTTTTATTGTAGAGGTCTTTCACCTTTTTCATTAAGTTGATTCCCAAGTATTTTATTTTTTTGATGCTATTGTAAATGGGACAGTTTTTCTCATTTCCCTTTCAGAGGATTTGTCATTGATATCAGAAATGCCTTTGATTTATGGGTGTTGATTTTGTATTCTGCTACTTTGCTGAATTCATTTACTAATTCTAGAAATTTTCTGGTGGAACTTTTTGGGTCTTCTAGATATAGAATCATATTGTCACCAAATAGTGCTAATTTGAGTTCTTCTTTACCTATCAGTATCCCTTTGATTTCTTTCATCTGTCTAATTGCTCTGGCCAGTATTTCAAGAACTATGTTAAATAGAAGTGGTGAAAGAGGGCATTCCTGTCTTGTTTCAGGTTTTAGAGGGAATGCCTTCAATTTTTCTCCATTTAGAATGATGTTGGCCTGGGGCTTAGCATAGATAGCTTTTATGATGTTGAGATATGTTCCTGTTATTCCTAGTTTATCTAGTGTTTTGAACATGAAGGGAGCTGTAGTTTGTCAAATGTTTCTTCTGCATCTATAGATATGATCAGATGGCTCTTATCTTTAAGTCTATTGATATGATGAATTACATTTATTGATTTCCGTATGTTGAACCAAACTTGCATCCTTGGAATGAACCCCACTTGATCATGGTGTACTATCTTTTTGCTATGTTTTTGTATTCAATTTACCAGAATTTTATTGAGAACTTCATCTATCTGAAGTTTTCTTTTCTTTTCTTTTCTTTTTTTTTTTTTTGATATGTCTTTGCCTGGTTTTGGAATTAGGTTGATATTGGCCTCATAGAATGAGTTTGGAAGTGCTCCCTCTTTTTCTATTTCCTGAAATAAATTGAAGAGCTGATGTTAGTTCTTCTTTAAAGAACTTGTAGAACTCAGCTGTGCATCCATCTAGTCCTGGGCTTTTCTTGGTTGGTAGACTTCTGATGGTGTCTTCTATTTTGTCACTTAAAATTGATCTGTTTAAATTGTGTATATCATCTGATTCAATTTGGGCAAATAATATGACTCTAGAAATTTGTCAATGCCTTCGATATTTTCTATTTTATTGGAGTAAAGTTTTCAAAATAATTTCCAATTATCTTCTGTATTTCTGTAGTGTCTGTTGTGATATTTCCTTTTTCATCACCTATGTTAGCAATTTTGAGTTTTCTCTCTCCTTCTCTGTTAGCATGACTAAGATCTATAAATTTTATTTAGTTTTTCAAAGAACCAACTTTTTGTTTTGCCAATTTTTTCAATTGTTTCTTTAGTTTCAATTTTATTGATTTCAGCTTGATTTTAATTATTTCCTGTCTTCTGCTGCTTTTGGTGTTGATTTGTTTTTTTCTTTTTCTAGGGCTTTGAGATGTAATGTTAGGTCATTTATTTGTTGACTTTTTCTTCTTTTAAGGAATGAACTCCATGCAATGAACATTCTTCTTAGCACTGCTTTCATAGTGTCCCAGAGATTTCAATATGTTGTGTCTATATTCTCATTTACCTCTAAGAATTTTTTAATCTCTTCCTTGATATCTCCTACATTGTTCATTCAGTAGTGTATTATATAGTCTCCAGCTGTTGGAGTAGCTTTTATTTCTTATTTTATTATTGATTTCTAATTTCATTCCATTATGGTTTGATAGAATGCAGGGTAGTATCTCTACTTTTTTATATTTACTAATAATTGCTTTGTGGCATAATATATAGTCTATTTTAGAGAAGGATCCATGTGCTCCTGAGAAGAAAGTATATTCACTCATTGAAAGATGAAATATTCTATGTATATCAGTTAAGTCTAAGTTATTGATTGTATTATTGAGTTCTATAGTTTCTTTGTTCATTTGTTTGGAAGATCTATCTAGTGTTGAAAGAGGTATGTTAAAATCATCCAAAATTATTGTGTTGTGGTCTATTTGACTCTTGAACTTGAGAAGAGTTTGTTTGATGAATGCAGATACTCCATAAATTTTTATATATATAAATATTTATAATTTTATGTCTTGTTGGTGTATGGTTACCTTGAGCAGTATGTAGTGTCCTTCTTTATCCCTTTTGATTAACTTTAGCTTGAAGTCTACTTTATTTGCTATGAGGATGGAAACCCCTGCTTGATTCCGCAGTCCATGTGAGTGGTATGATTTTTTTCCCAACCCTTCACCTTCAGTCTGTGGGTGTCTTTTCCCATGAGGTAAATCTCTTAGAGGCAGCATATTATTGAGTCTTTTTGCTTTTTATCCAATCTGCTAGTCTATGTCTTTTGATCAGTTAGTTTAGGCCATTAACATCAGGGTTATTACTGAAACATGATTTGTATTCCCAGCCATTTTTATTTATTTTTGGTATTTAACTTGATTTGGGTTCTTCTCTGATTTTTATTTTACCTTTAGTAATACCTCCCTCTGCTGATTTTTATCATTGCTTTTCATTTCCTCTTCTTGGAACATTTTGCTGAAGATGTTCTGTAGTGCAGGCTTTCTAGTTGTAAATTCTTTTAACTTTTGTTTATCATGGAAGATTTTTACTTCATCATCAGATCTAAAACTTAGTTTGCTGGATATAAGACTCTTGGTTGGCATCCATTTTCTTTCAGAACTTGGTATATGTTTTTCCATGATCTCCTGGCTTTGATGGTCTGAGTTGAAAAATCTGCTGAGATACGAATTGGTTTCCCTTTATACATGATTTGATTCTTCTCTCTTACAGCTTTTAAGATTCTATCCTTATTCTGTATGTGATGCATTTTCATTATAATGTGCCTGGGTGTAGATCTGTTGTAATTTTGTACATTTGGTGTCCTGTCAGCCTCTTGTATTTGCTTTTCCAACTCATTCTTCATCTTGGGAAATTTTCTGATATTATCTCATTAAAGAGATTGTGCATTCCTTTGGTTTGAAACTCTGTGCCTTCCTCTATCCCAATAACTCTTATATTTGGTCTTTTAATGCTGTCCCATAATTCTTGGATGTTCTATTCATGGTTTCTTACTATCTTCACTGTGTGGTCAACTTTTTTTCCAGATTGAATACATTGTCTTCATGAGCTGATGTTCTTTCTTCCAAGAGATCTAGTCTGTTGGTTATACCTTCATTTTGTTTCCTACATTTCAAGGATTTCTGACTTTTTTTCAGAGTCTCCTTCTCTTTCTTGAAGTAATCTTTTGCTACCTGTATTTGGCCCCCTATATCTTTGTTGGAGTAATCAATTTGTGCCTGTATTTGCTCATTTAGGTCATTCTTTAATTCACAAATAATTTTAATTATGAACATTCTGAACTCCTTCTTTGACATTTTATAAACTCTCCTGTCCATATGTTCTTTTATTGTAGTAATCCTTATTTGTTTGCGGCACTTTACTCCCTCGTTGTTTTTTTTTAATGTTGTCTACATGTCTTCCTTTCTTGTAGTGTGGATCAGAGATATTACCGGTTCTACCCTATACTCTTGTAGTTCCCATGCAGATTGTCTGTACCTACCTTGATGTTGGGCTTCCAGACCCTGCTGGTGTTCCTCAATGAATGCTACTGCATCTAAAGATGGTGTTGGCAATAACCAAGGTAACTCAATATATAACAGTGGAGGTGCCCCAAGCCAGATACAATGTCTTATAAGGATGGAGCTGAAAGTGTGGACCTTACACTGTCTTTGGGATGCCTGTTCTGAGATGTGGTTGCTTCTAGGCCCTGTCAGTTGTTCAAAAATGTAGGGGCTACTTCATGGGGAGGGCTATGGTGATGTCTTCAGTGTCCAAAGATGTAAATGAGTTAGGTTTGGGCTCCCAGTTGGGGAAGTGAACTCAGAACTACCCCAGGCCTGGGTCCCACATATGTCATTGTAGGTGGATCTGGGCTGGGCCTGGGCTCCCGCTGTGGTCTGCAGTCCTGAGTCGGAGCTTGTGCTCCGGCGGGTGTCTGCCATTGGTGGGATGGACCCAGGCCTACTGTGAGCCTGGGTCCTGCATAGGTCAGTCTATACCACATTTTCTTTAGGCATTCATCTACTGAGGGACACCTAGGTTGGTTCCATAGTCTAACCATTGTAAATTCTTCTTTGTCAACCATATATGTTGGCAGGAACAGAACCATATTGTTTTCATATTGATATTTGCATTATCTTGAAATAACAAAGTAGATATTCCTTAGGTATTGTAAAGAAAAGAGGAAGTAAAACTCCCCAAGTAGGAGAGAAAACAGAAACAAAGTTTAGGATACAGACTAGAGCACCATGAGGGTGAAACTGATGATCATACTTTGTGGGATGAGATGTTATTATCTATGTAGAAAGGGCCAGGAACCAGAGATCCGTGGATACCAGTCCTAGGCGCAATAACACCATTGTACATAGACCAAAACATATTTAACAAGATGAAATCAAAGGAAGGTTTGGCTAGGTTTCCAAAAACAGAGATTTGTTTTAAGATGTTCTTAATTAGCTGGGTGACCATGAGATCAATTTTATCATTTGTAAACAGACATTAGACTAGGGCTTTTTCTTTTTCTTATTTTTTTTAATTTGTTCTTTTTAGATATATATGGCAGTAGACTGTATTTTGACATACTATGCACATATGTAGTAATATTTATTTTAATTATAATCCCATTCTTATGGTTATATATGATGTAGAATTTTACTGGTTGTGTATTCATATATGAACATAGGAAAGTTATGTCTGATTCATTCTACTATCTTTCCTATTCTTCCATCCCCCCTGCCCTTGTTGTGGGTTAGCATCCACATGTCAGAGAGAATATTCAGCCTTTGGTTTTTTTAGATTGGCCTATTTCACTTAGCATGATAGACTCCAGATCCATGCATTTACTGGCAAAATTCATAAAGTCATTTTTTATGGATGAGTATATATACCACAGTTTCTTTATTCATTCATCTGTTGAAGGGCACTTAGGTTGGTTCCATAGCTTGGCGATTGTGAATTGAGCTGCTATAAACATGGATATGGCTGCATCACTATAGTATGCTGATTTTAAGTCTTGGATATATTCCAAAGTGGGATGACTTGGTCAAATGGTAGTTCCATTCCTAGTTTTCTGAAGAATCTCCATCCTGTTTTCTTCTTTAAATGTTCCTTTACAAACTTTCATTGTATGTCACAGGGGCCTTACTTGCTAAACATTTTTTATACCTCTGAATTAGTTTATGCTTTTCTCCTACATATGCTTGGTTCTGCTTCCTGGTGAACAATTTCACATTTCTCAAGACCTGGTTCAAGTATCTTTTCTGAGAAACCATCTTCTCACTTATCGCTGTGCTGAGCGAATCCTTCCTACACTTTATACTATCACACAAATATACACATGCCTTCATTAGTACTTGCCACACTGCAACTCTTTCCATAATGTCATTGTTTCCATAATAGTTGTACATATAAAAATAATGACCAGGAACTTCTGGATTCTAAGAAAAGTGTAGAAACTTGTGTGAGACTAAATCACACTCCCACACATGATAACAACTCTGAGAAAATATTTTTAAACAACTGCCAGAAGACTTCTTAAGAGCAAACAAAATCAATCAGAAGAGGAAGGGGATTGAATCCTTAAAAGATGGCACCCTCCTTGGTTGAGATCCACAATTATTTGCATTTGACCCTGAGGGCATTTTCTGGTCTTTGTGGTAGGCAGCTTGGCAAACAAGTAGTACAAGCAGAAATTCTAGGCTTATAGGCCTAAGGAAGAGGTAGTTATATAAAATAAAGGCTTAAAAATCTGAACAGAAATACAAGAAACTGCCATCTCTTTAAAGAAGAAAAGAGTTAGAAATTCAAATTCCACAAAGTTGTAGGGATTTGGTAAAGACCTCAGTATTGTCATTGAAATGCCAGAAAACCTATGCTTTAGAAGAGAAGACACATCCAAAGACTATGGGTTTCATTCTAAGACAAAGAGTAAATCCAAAATAGATCACCCAAAGAAAGCACAAGATGAAGTCCTGAAAAGGCCAATGTGTTCCTCCAGTAATTCTAGCCAAATGCTCTTCAGGAGAAAATAACAGAATACAGAGTCTATAAAATATATTATCCCAAATATGTAGTATACAATAAGAAAATTATTAGACCAGAAAAGGAATATGAAAAAGTGACTTGTGATCAATAAAAAAAAAAGTCAGTCAATAGAAAGAAGTCCACAAATGACCCTGTAGTGGTCAGGGTTTAGAGAAACCAAACCACTAGGAAATAGGAATAAAGATTTATTATAAGGTATTGACTCACATGATTTTGTGAATACTGGCAAGTCTCCAAAATCTACAGGGTGTGTCAGCAAGCTGTGACCCAGGAAAGCTTAGGATTTCATTCCAGTCTGGGACCAAGGCATGAGAACCAGGAGACACAACAGAAGAGCCAACGTCACAGTTCAAGTGCAAGGGAGGAAAAAGCTGTTGTTGCACCTTGAAGCCCAACAAACATGGAGAATTCTGCTTGCTCCAAGAAGGATCAGCCTTTTCGTTCTACTCTGGCATTCAACTGATTGGATAAGGCCCAAACAGGAGAGCAATCTGCTTTACTCAGTATGCCCATTTAAATAATACTCTCATCCAAAACACCTTAATAGAAACATCCAGAACACTGTTGGACCATACATGTGGGTACTCCATGCCCAGTCAAGTTGATAAATAAAGTTAACTATCACAGACCCAGAAAATGAATACAGGCCATAAAGAGAAGTTTTAAAATAATTGTGTTTATTTAGTCTACAGGATATGATCAATTAATGAATGAATAGTTGAAGAATTTCCAGTAGATATAAGTAAACTCTAAAAAAGAAAAGAAAAGGAAAAAAAAGAATATTTACAACAGTAAAATATAATATCAGAAGTGAAGATTTTGGAGGGTGGTTCTGTGGTAGAATACATGCCTAGAATGTGTTGAGGACTTCCTTTCAGTCCCAGCACCACAGAAAAGGAGAAGGAGGAGGAAGAGGAGAAGGAAAGACTCATTTGGATGAACCCAATGGCAGATTAGTCAATATAGTAGGAGGATCAATAAATTTGAAATAGGTCAATAGAAATCATCCAAAGTGGGGCTAGGGTTGTGGCTCAGGGGCACAGCACCTGCTGAGTCCATGGGTTAGATTCTCAGTACCACATAAAATAAATAAATAAAATAAAGATTTTTTTAAAAAAGAAAGAAAAGAAATCATCCAAACTGAAGCATAGAGAGAAAATACATTGAAAGAAAACATGATGCTATTTGATCATCTGTGAAACAATATCAAATGGTATTATTAGAATCTAAGCAGATAGAGAAATGAAGCAGAAAAAATATGATAAAATAGTAGTTGAAATTTTCCCAAAATTAATTTAAATAACATCCCACATACCCAGGAGGCTCAGCAAAACCCAACAAAGGAAAAGAAAATAATCTTGAAGAAAGCTAGATAAAGTGTACCCAAAAGAAATTCATAAGGAAATAGTAATAATAATAAAAGATGACTTCTCACAGAAATATAGAGAACAGAATATATTGGAAAGACATCCTTGAAATGTTAGGGGAAAAAATGAAAACCCTGTCAACTCAGAATTTTATATGATACGAAAAAAGTAGCTTTCAAAAATGAAAGCAAAAAAACAGACATTTTTTGATAAATAACTGAAAATATAAAGTCATCTCACTTGGACTTAAAGAAATGCAAAAAAGAAGCTATTCACATCAAAATTTCACCTGGTATCAGATGGAAATACTGACCTACAGGAAATGACAAAGAGGAATAGAAATGATAAATATGTAAGCAATTTTAAAAGGTTTTTTAAATTTTTTTCTAAAACATTTTAAAAATCTTTGACGATTTAAAACATGAATAATGACAATATATTGTGGAATTTATAACATACATATGAGTAAAATATCTGACAGAAATACAACAAAAGATAGAAGTGACTGTAAATGAATGTGTGCTTTTGTAAATTTCCTATACTGAATATAAAGTGGCATATCAATTTAAACTACACCATGATAAATTTTTAAAAGATGTAATCCCTTTAGAAAACACTAAAAATATAATAGAGATCTAAATCTTAAAAAACAGAGAAGATAGATCATAAGAGTATAAATTAAATACTCAATATAGAAGAAAATGGAAAAAGAGAAAAAACTATAAACAGAGAAGACAAATAGAAAAATAATATCACAGCTGATTAAAGTCTATCAATATCAATAGTTGTACCAAATATAATTGGGTTAAACATTTCGATTAAATTGCAGAAATTGTCTGACTTGACAAAGCAAGAATCATTTTATATTTATTTTAAATATAAGACAGGGAAAAAGGTACGGAAGATGGCGGCGGGAAGTGAGTAAGCCGCTCTGTGCCCCACGCCGCCGCGTCTGAAAAGATGAGCTAAAGATCATTAAAGGAGATCTGTCGACAAAAACCCAGCACCGTGTCAAGAAAGGGGCCTAGGTGGAGTGAATCCGCCACTAATCCAGCCAAGGTGAAGGGAGTCCAGCACGACTTCAGCGCGAGCAGTAAGGACGCAGCCCGAGCTGCCCGGCTCCCTCGGCCCCTTCTCCCTCTCATCTCCGCCTCTCCGCCTTGCTTCTTTCTCCCCAGCTGTCTCTACTCCCAAGCTCAGCCTCTAAATTTAGATCTCAATTTCTTTCCCCCACCCCGCCCGCTCTCCTGCGTGTCCGGTACCGGACCGCGCGGCCCTGAGGCGCCGCCTCCCCTCCCCCAACCCGAACCCCCTCCCCGGGGGTCCCGAAGGCCTCCGCCGCTGCCGCCGTCGCCTCCCACGGAGCACCATAGAGCAGACTCTTCACCGCGCGATTGAGCTGCCGAATTATATGAAACAGCTAATAAGATGAGTGACAATTTAAAATCCAAGTGATCCGAGAACACGCACTGAGCTCTGACCCGCTGAATTCAAACTCCCGGTCACCTGCTTCCCGCAGACAAACAGCTATGACTCGGCATTAATTCGTCCGGCTGAAACAACTGGTCAGCCCTTCTCATCATACAAAGGTAAATGCCTACCGAGCCTTCATAAGTAGTGGCCACAGGTTTGAAACGGGGCTTGGGAGAGAAGGACCCACCCGTTGAATTGGTCGCCCGGCAAAGGGAAACGACGTCATCAGACTGCTGCAGAGGAGATAACTTCTTTGAAACAGGGGTGTGATCCCATAGCCTTCCCTCTCCACACATCGGGAAAACTCAAGGGCCCCTCCCAGCTTTCCCATAAGGGCCCCTCCCAGCTCTCCCGTGAGTGCTACAGCCAGCCCGAGGGAATCAGAGGTGGTGCAGGTCCCGCGGAGCTAAACTACCGCTCCCACCAGGGCTGACTTCTGAGGTCTCTTGCACCAGCTACGGGGAAGTGGATACTGGAGGGCAAGTAAAATCCGCTGAGGATTCTCAGCCCCAAACGCTACAAGCTTAGGGTCTGAGGGAATGGCAAACTGGAAGAGTGTGCCCAGTCGTTCATGAAAACAGGGCTCCCGGGAGCAGCAGACTTGGCGTGTAGCCAGTATTGTGGTGAGAGGGGCCTGGCTAGAGAAAAAGTGGGAAGTGAATAGACACATGAGGAGGCCCTAGACACTCAGGATTGGAGACTCGCCCAGTCTTGGAGGAGCTGCTGTACAGTGATTGGTTCCCGCTATGGACAGGAGAAACTTGACCTGGTGGGCACAGTGCCATCTACTGGAAGAGAAGCTAATCAAACTCTGAGACTGCATTTATTAGGGGTTTTTTTTTCTGATTTGGGTTTTTCTTTCATTTTAATTTTTTTTTCTTTCTTGTTGTTTTATTAATTTTTTTTTACAAAATATTTTTTTTTATTTTTTTTTACTAATTTCAATTTAATTTTTTTAACTATTATTATTTTATTTTTTATTTATTTTTATTTTTTTAATTGTTCTCTTTTTTAGTTCCTATTCTTTTTCTTCTTTAGTCTTTTCATTTTTCTTATCCCCCCTTTTTCCTTGAATTCTACCTGCCTACTCTCATTCTCTTTAGAGACTTCTTCCCTTCCCTTCAAATACCTTTCCTCCCAAGCATCAAATTAATTTATAGGAGTAAACTGTAACTCAGCAGTCAAACAGAACAAGAAGCAACATGAGCAGCTTCAAAAAACAAGGAAGAAAAGGAGTACAAACAATGCAGGACAGCCTAAATATTCAGGAGGACCTAGAGTCATCAGAAAAATGGTCATATAAAGAACTCAAGGAACACCTAAGACAGATGGAATGGAACCTTAAAGAGGATACAAGACAGCAAATTCAAGCAGCGAAAGAACACATTGAGAATGCATTCCATAAACAGATAAAAAAAGAAGTTAAGCATCTTTATCAGGAGATAGAGATTATAAAAAATAATCAAACAATAATTCTAGAAATGAAGGAAACAATAAACCAAATTAAAATCTCAATTGAGAATATCACTAACAGAGTGGAGCAAGTAGAAACCAGAACGTCAGATAATGAAGACAAAATATACCATCTTGAAAAGAGTCTAGCCAACTCAGAAAGGCTGGTAAAAAATCACGAGAAAAACATCCAAGAGTTATGCCATAACATGAAGAAACCAAACATACGAGTCATCGGGATAGAAGAAGGTACAGAGATTCAAACCAAGGGAATGAGAAAACTGCTGGATGAAATAATTACAGAAAACTTTCCAGAAATAAAAAAGGAAACATATATACAAATTGAAGATGCATACAGGACACCGAGCACACAAAATCACAGTAGACCAACGCCAAGACACATTGTTATGAAGATATCCAATATACAGAACAAAGAGAAAATATTAAAAGCTACAAGAGAAAGGAGACAGATTACATTTAGGGGTAAACCAATACGGTTAACAACGGATTTTTCATCACAGACACTGAAAGCAAGAAGGTCATGGAACAATGTATTTCAAACACTGAAAGACAATGGATGCCAACCAAGAATTCTGTATCCAGCAAAATTAAGCTTCAGGTATGACAACGAAATAAAAATCTTTCATGATAAACAAAAATTAAAAGAATTTGCAGCCAGAAAACCAGCATTGCAAAGCATTTTGAGCAAAACACTACAAGAAGAAGAAATGAAAAACAACAACCAAAACCATCAGTGGGAAGTGCCTCAGTAAAGACAGAGGGCGAGGGGAAAGACAATCATGGAGAAACAAACTAAAATTTTTTTAAAAAAAGGATAAACAATCAAACATGGATGGAAGTTCAAACCACATATCAATAGTAACTCTGAATGTTAATGGCTTAAACTCTCCAATAAAGCGACATAGGCTGGTATCATGGATTAAAAAAAACAAATCCAACAATATGCTGCCTCCAGGAGACACATCTGATTGGAAAAGACATACACAGGCTGAAGGTGAAAGGATGGGAAAAAATATACCACGCACACGGTCCTCGCAAGCAAGCAGGGGTGGCCATCCTCATATCGAATAAAATTGACTTCAAGACTAAGTTAATCAAAAGGGATAAAGAAGGTCATTATATACTGTTAAAAGGAACCATTCACCAACAAGACATAACAATTATCAATATTTATGCACCAAATAATGGTGCTGCGACATTCATAAAACAAATTCTCCTCAAATTCAAGAATCAAATAGACCACAACACAATAATTATGGGAGACTTCAACACACCTCTCGCACCATTGGACAGATCCTCCAAACAAAAGTTAAATAAAGAAACTATAGAACTCAATACCACAATCAATAACCTAGACTTAACTGACTTATATAGAATATATCAACCACCATGAAGTGGATATACTTTTTTCTCAGCAGCACATGGATCTTTCTCAAAAATAGACCATATATTATGCCATAGGGCAACCCTCAGTAAATATAAAGGGGTGGAGATAATACCATGCATTTTATCTGATCATAATGGAATGAAACTGGAAATCAATGATAAAAGAAGGAAGAAAAAACCCTACATCACATGGAAAATGAACAATATGTTACTGAATGATCAATGGGTTACAGAAGACATAAAGGAGGAAATCAAAAAATTCTTAGAGATAAATGAAAATACAGACACAACATATCGGAATCTATGGGACACAATGAAAGCAGTTTTAAGAGGAAAGTTCATCGCCTGGGGGTCATTCCTCAAAAAAAAGAAGAAACCAACAAATAAATGAGCTCACACTTCATCTCAAAGCCCTAGAAAAGGAAGAACAAAACAACAGCAAATGTAGCAGAAGGCAAGAAATAATTAAAATCAGAGCAGAAATAAATGAAATTGAAACAAAAGAAACTATTGAAAAAATTAACAAAACTAAAAGTTGGTTCTTCGAAAAAATAAATAAGATTGACAGACCTTTAACCATGCTAAAGAAGAGAAGAAGAGAGAGAACTCAAATTACGAACATACGGGATGAAAAAGGCAATATCACAACAGATGCTACAGAAATACAGAAGACAATTAGAAATTATTTTGAAAACCTATATTCCAATAAAATAGAAGATAGTGAAGACATCGATAAATTTCTTAAGTCATATGATTTTCCTAAACTGAGTCAGGAGGAAACACACAATCTGAACAGACCAATATCAATGGATGAAATTGAAGAAGCCATCAAAAGACTACCAACCAAGAAAAGCCCAGGACCGGATGGGTATACAGCGGAGTTTTACAAAACCTTTAAAGAAGAATTAATACCAATACTTTTCAAGTTATTTCAGGAAATAGAAAAAGAGGGAGCTCTTCCAAATTCATTCTATGAGGCCAACATCACCCTGATCCCGAAACCAGACAAAGACACCTCAAAGAAAGAAAACTACAGACCAATATCTCTAATGAACCTAGATGCAAAAATCCTCAATAAAATTCTGGCGAATCGAATACAAAAACACATCAAAAAAATAGTGCACCATGATCAAGTAGGATTCATCCCTGGGATGCAAGGATGGTTCAACATACGGAAATCAATAAATGTTATTCACCACATCAATAGACTTAAAGATAAGAACCATATGATCATCTCGATAGATGCAGAGAAAGCATTCGATAAAGTACAGCATATCTTTATGTTCAAAACATTAGAAAAACTAGGGATAACAGGATCTTACCTTGACATTGTAAAAGCTATCTATGCCAAGCCTCAGGCTAGCATCATTCTGAATGGACAAAAGTTGAAGGCATTCCCTCTAAAATCCGGAACAAGACAGGGATGCCCTCTATCTCCACTTCTATTCAATATAGTTCTCGAAACACTGGCCAGAGCAATTAGACAGACGAAAGAAATTAAAGGCATAAAAATAGGAAAAGAAGAACTTAAATTATCACTATTTGCAGATGACATGATTCTATACCTAGAAGACCCAAAAGGATCTACAAAGAAACTACTAGAACTAATAAATGAATTCAGCAAAGTGGCAGGATATAAAATCAACACGCATAAATCAAAGGCATTTCTGTATATCAGCGACAAAACTTCTGAAATGGAAATGAGGAAAAACACTCCATTCACAATATCCTCAAAAAAAAATAAAATACTTGGGAATCAACCTAACAAAAGAGGTGAAAGATCTATACAATGAAAACTACAGAACCCTAAAGAGAGAAGTAGAAGAAGATCTTAGAAGATGGAAAAATATACCCTGTTCATGGATAGGCAGAACTAACATCATCAAAATGGCGATATTACCAAAAGTTCTCTATAGATTTAATGCAATGCCAATCAAAATCCCAATGGCATTTCTTGTAGAAATAGATAAAGCAATCATGAAATTCATATGGAAAAATAAAAGACCCAGAATAGCAAAAGCAATTCTAAGCAGAAAGTGTGAATCAGGCGGTATAGCGATACCAGATTTCAAACTATATTACAGAGCAATAGTGACAAAAACAGCATGGTACTGGTACCAAAACAGGCGGGTGGATCAATGGTATAAAATAGAGGACACAGAGACTAATCCACAAAGCTACAACTATCTTATATTTGATAAAGGGGCTATAAGCATGCAATGGAGGAAGGATAGCATCTTCAACAAATGGTGTTGGGAAAACTGGAAATCCATATGCAACAAAATGAAACTGAATCCCTTTCTCTCGCCATGCACAAAAGTTAACTCAAAATGGATCAAGGAGCTTGATATCAAATCAGAGACTCTGCGCCTGATAGAAGATAAAGTTGGCTCCGATCTACAGATTGTGGGGTCGGGCTCCAAATTCCTTAATAGGACACCTATAGCACAAGAGTTAACAACTAGAATCAACAAATGGGACTTAATTAAACTTAAAAGTTTTTTCTCAGCATATAATATATATAATAAGTTTTTTCTCAGCATATAATATATATAATATAAGACAGGGTAGGAAAAAAAAGGAGGGAAAATGTATCACACAAAAGGTAAGCATAAGAAAGCTAGTGTGGGTTTGTAGCAAACAGATTTCATGACAACGAGTATTAACAGAGATAAACAGGCACATTTCAGAGGAATAAAGAGGTCAACTTATCAGAGAGGATTACAATCTTAAATGTAAGATCTTAATTATAAACTGAATATCAAGCTTCCAATATCTGTGAAACAAAAATTGAAAGTAATAAAAGGAATTAGACTATTTCACAATCATAGTAGAAGATATTACCTCCCACTCTGAGTAATTGATAAAGCAAGTAGACCAAAACATCAGTAAAGATATGGTATATTGGAACAACACAGCCAACCAGTTTAAACAGATTATATTTAAAGCATTACACCCAGAAACTGTGAACACATATTTCTCAAGTGCACACAAAACAATCACCAAGATAGAACACATTCTGGGCCATAAAGCAAGTGCAAATAAATTTTAGAGGATTAAAATTATACAAAGTATATTCTCTAACTACAACAGAATTAACTTAGAAATCATTATAAAATACCTAGAAAATTCCTCTTAAATTATTCATGGACTGAAGAAGATAAAAACAAAAATAATATTAAAATATTGTGATAAAGAAATGGAAAGTAATTGAAATCACAGCATATAAAAGTCTGTGGGATGTATGTGAAGGTAAATTTATAATTTTTAATGCTGATGTTAGAAAATAAGAAATGTTTATAATAAACAACCAAAGGTTCCAGTTTACAGAGCTGTGGATGGGGGGAGAGGCAGCAAAATAAATCCAAAATGTGTGGAATGCAATGACAGTTAAGAATAGAAATCAACATAATTTGTTAAAAGACAGAAGACACAGACTTAACAGAGAAGCCCAAATCTGTTTTTCTAAAAATCAAAAGTTGACAAACATCTAGCTAGAATAACTAAGCAAAAGACAGAACGCAAATGATGTCTAACAGGTCTTTTCACTACAGGCCCAATAGACATTGAAAGATAAGAGAAGAATGGATATGTTATGTCAATAAACTTGATAACTTGATGAAATGACAAATTCCTTGAAATGTGTAATTTGTCAAAACGAATACAAGAAGGAAAAAATAGCTCTACATCTATTAAAATAGCTGAATTATTGATTAAGTACCATTCCCCAAAGAAGTCAGATTCAGATAGATTCACTGTTAATTCAATCAAACACATAAGAAAAAAAAATAATACTAATTTTACAGAAACTCTTTAATATAATAAAGGAGAATATCATCTTTCCAGCTAATTTTATAAGGCCATAGTAAATTGATTCCAAAACCTGACAACACTGCTAAGAGAAAATGACAGACGAGATCCTTCATGAATACAGACACAAAGTCCTCAACAGAATATCAGCAAACTGACTCCAGAAATGTATCGGTAAAAGGTAACATAGTATGACCAAGAGACTTTCCAAGCAATACAAAGTTGGTTCAACATTCAAAAATTAACCAATATAATTCTCACACTGAAAAATAAAAAGTGAAGCCATTTATCATATCTATCTAGGCAGAAAGAGCATTTGACAAACATTAAGACCCATCAAGAATAAAAACTCCCCACAAACTAGGAATAGAGTATTTTCTCAAACTGATTGAGGTTACCTATTTAAAACAAAAAACAAAAACCTACATTTAATGTCATGGTGAAATGGTAAAATACTGGAGCTTTTCAACTATTTAATGATACTTTGTAAGCAAATATTGAGTAATAAGCCCTCTCAATCTGTGGGTTCTGCATCTTAAGATTCAGGCAACATCAGATCACAGATATTCAGAAAAAAAATTTCTGTACCAACATGTACAGAATTATTTTTTGTCATTATTCCCTGAATATTGCAGAATAACAACTCTTTTTTTATGTTCATGGTATCTTTGAAATATCCTTTTTTTTATTTCTTACATACATGACAATAGTGGGGTGCATTACATTCATAATTTTTTTTGCATTACATAGCATTTACATTGTGTTGAGTATTATAAGTCATATAAACATTATTTTTATTTGTTCTTATTAGTTATACATGACAGTAGAATGTATTTTGACTTAATATACATATATGAGGCATAATGTGTCCTGCTTCTGGTTGTATATGATGCAGAATTACACTGATCATGAAATCACACATGAACATAGGAAAGTAAAGTCTGATTCATTCTATTATCTTTCCTATTCCTATTCCCTTCCCTTCCCTTTATTCCTCTTTGTCTAATTCAAAGTACTTCTATTTTTCCCAACCACTCCCTCTTATAGTGAGTCAGCATCTGTATGTCAGAGATAACATTTGGCCTTTATTTTTTTTGAGGATTGGCTTATTTCCCTTAGCATGATAGTCTCCATTTCCATCCATTTATCAGCAAATGTCATAATTTCATTTCTTTTTATGGGTATACAGGAGAATGTGCATAGGTCATATATAGTACTGTGTTATTTTATATAAAGAACTTGCACACCGTTGGTATTGGTGATGGTCCTAGTACCAATCTTCCACAGATACACAAAGATAACAGTACTTTCAATCTAAGACAGAAAATAAAGAATGGATGTCTGTTCTTGCCCAAATCTGTACAACACTTAACTAAAGTTCCTAGCCAGGGAAATAAGAAGAAAGAAGTAAAGAAATAAAAGGCATAAAATCAGGGTGGGAAAAAGTAAAACTGTCTTTACACACAATTTGATTACCTAGAGACTCTCAAGGCATCTACAAAATCCTAATAGAACTAGTCAGTAAATCTAGTAATATCACAAAATACAAAGATGAGATGAAAAAATTCAACTCCACTTTTATATATTAACATCAAAACTGAATGATAAAATTAAATATCATTTACAATAGCACCAAAACCTGGCTACACAGCAATGAATTTGATGAAAAGACACTGCACACTGAAAACTATAAAATATTGCTGGAAAAAATAAAGACCTAAGTTAGACCATGTTCATGGTTTGGAAGGTAGTATTGTTAAGATGTCTATTTTCCATCCAATTGACATGTACAGATTAATTGCAAGCTCAATTCAAAATCCCAAAGGCTTATTAAAAAGAGATTGATAAGGCAATTGTAAAATTTTGAATGAAAGTATGAAGGATCTAGTTCAGCCATAACTATCTGAAAAAAAATTAAAATATTGTAGGTCTTACACTTTCTGAATTGAAGACTCACTTACAAAAGCTAAAGGAATCTAGATAATGGTACCAGTGTAAGGGTTTTTAAAAACTCTTTGGCAATATAGAGATTCAATGCAATTCCCATCAAAATACCAATGACATTCTTCACAGAACTAGAAAACACAGTTCTAAAATTAATTTGAAAGAACAAAAGACCCAGAATAGCCAAAGAAATTTTAAGCCAAAAAAGCAATGCTGGAGACATCACAATACCTGACTTCAAATTATACTACAGAGCTTAGTAACAACAACTGTGTGATACTGACATAAAAACAGACACAGAGACCAGAATAGAAGACACAGAGACAAACCCACATAGAGACAGTCGTCTGATCCTTGACAAAAATGCCTAAAATCTATTGGAGAAAAGACAGACTTTTTAACAAATAGTGCTGGGACAAACTGGTTGTCCATATGTAAAAGAATGAAATTAGACCCTTATCTCTCATCCTGCACAAAAAATCAACTCAAAAAGGATCAAAGACCTTGGAATTAGACCAGAAACAATACGACTCCTAGAGTGAAACATAGGGTCCACACTCCAACTTTTAGGCATAGGCAAAGACTTCTCAATAGGACCCCTAAAGCTCAGGAAATGATGCCAGGAGTTAATAAATGGAACAGCATCAAATTGAAAAGCTTTGGCACAACAAAGAAAGTCATTAGGAATGTGAAGAGATAACCCACAGAATGGGAGAATATATAAAGAGCTCAAAAAGCTGTACATCAAAAAATCAAATAACCCAACTAACAAATGGGCAAATAAATTAAACAGACATCTCTCAAAAGACGTAAAAATGGCCAAAAAATATATGAAAAAAAAGTTCAACATCATTAGCAATTAGAGAAATGTAAACCAAAATGCCACTGAGATTTTATCTCTCACCAGTCAGAAGGGCAGTCATCTCAGCAACTTGTGAGGCTGAGGCAGGAGGATTGGAAATTTGAGGCCAGCCCCAGCAATTTAGGGAGACCTTGTCTCAAAACAAAACAAAACAAAAAAAGTCAGGCATGGTGGTGCATACCTGTAATCCCAGCATCTTGGGAGGCTGAGGCAGGAGGATCACAGGTTAAAAGCCAGACTCAGCAACTTAGCAAAAATCTGTCTCAAAATTTAAAAATAAAAGATGGAGTGCTAAGGAATGGCTCTGTGCTTAAGCACCCCTTGGTTTAATTCCCGATATCAAAAAGATAAAAGTTAAAAAGGGCTTAGGATGTGGTGCAGTAGTTAAGCACCATGGGCTTTAATCTCTAGAGAGAGAGAGTAAAAGAAGGAGGGAGGGAGGGAGAGAAAGGAGGAAGGAAGGAGGACAAAAAGAAAAGAAAAGAAAACAGAAAGATAGGATCTAGGACAGGAACAGACTTAAATATATGCCTGATTTTTTGAAAATGGCTAAGGTAATTCCATGTGTAGAAAATAATATTTTCAAAAAGTTGCTCAAACAACTGGATATCTGTATTTTTTAAATAAATTTCTACTCTACTTCACATCATACTTAAAAGTTAACTCACCATAAAAATCATAAACTAAAGCTATAAAGTTTCTAGAAAACGTAGGAGAATATTTTCCCCACTTGGAATAGATAAACACAAATAGCACTATTAAGAAGAAATGATGAACTGAATTTATCAACTATAAAAACTTTTCCTCAAAAGACATAATTAAGAAACTAAAAGTGCAGTCTAGAGATTGGGAGACAATATTTAAAATACATTCAGTTGACAAAATAAAAATACCAAAAATATAGAAAGAACTCTTACGAATAATAATATAAAGAAAAACTACTTCCCAATGTGGCAAAGAACCTGAATAGACACTTCACCAAAGTAAGTACACAAATACTCAGTAAGCAAACTAAAAGATACTTAACATCATTAGTCATCAGAGAAATGTAATTATATTCCTAATAAGGTACTAGGTAATTCATACTCATTATATAGACTAAAAAATTGTCTGATGATATGAAGCGTTCAAAAGAATAAACTGGAACTCTCATATATTGCTGGTGAGAATATCAAGTGATATTTTAACTATTTTAGAAAACAGCTTAGTAGTTTTGTGTGTAGCTACTTACAGTATACCTACTCTGTGACCCAGAAATTCAGTTCTTTAATAAGCAATCTTTAAGCTGATTCCCAATAATCTGTATTTTCTGATATTTATGGTCTTTTATAATCCCCTGCTTGAATTTTTACAATATAGTCTTTTATAATCACTCACTTGGAAAACATAATTTATCTCTAATTATTTTATTCTATAGCCTTAGATAAGAGTTAATACACCCCATAAAACACTAGACATAAGTGGTCAATTCAGCTGAGATCAATCAATGAGTAACTTATTTCTAACAATAGACTACAGCAGCATTGAGGGAATGTTGCCATGAAGATCAGATTATGAAAGACTATCACTTCTGTCTTGCTAACAGGCTCTCTATTGCCTTCTCAGCTTGAATGTTTTGATAAATCAAGTTGACATTTTGGAGAGGGCCGTATGGCAAGGAATTGAGGATGGCATCCAGCCAACAGCCAGCTAGGGACTGAGCCTGCAGTTCAATAGCCTTAGAGCTAAATCCTGCCAACAACTATGTGGACTTAGAAGAAGATCTTCCCCAGTTGAACCTTCAGATGAGACCCAGCCTTACCTGATACCTTCATCACAGCTTTGCAAAAGACACTAAAGCAGAGGACTAGAGAAGTAGTACTCAGATTTCTGATCCACAGAAAGTATGAGATAATAAATGTCTGTGGCTTTAAGCCACTAATTTTGTGGTAATTTGTAACTAACATAAACTCATGGGTAGTTCCTAAGAGAAATGAAAACATAAGTCCATCATGTTTTCTAAGTAAAATGGAAGGTTATGCAGTATTAAATAAACAAAAGACCAGACCAGCAGTATTCTGTTATGGCTGAATGGGTATCAATGTGTACCAATGTGTCCTGGAAAAATTAGGCAACCTTTCTGTTGACTCAGTTTCCTTGTCTATAAATAGGGCTAATGATTAGATTAGAATGTGTATAAAGTACTTTGCACAGTATTTGGCACATAAAGGTTGTATTATGTCAACTTTCATTAAGGACTGAATGCATATTCTCAGTATTGTATATTGAATCTGTAACTACCAGTGTGGCTGTATTTGGAAATAGGGCCCTCAAGGAGGCAATTAAGGTTAAATGAAGTCAGAAGAGTAAGCCTCTATTCCGATAGAATTGGTGTCCTTACAAGAAACAGTAAGAAATACCAGAGCACATGTTTTCCTTGTCTCTCCCCACTTTGTCCTGAAGACAGAGGAAAGTTCTTCAGAAGACATAGCAAAAAAGGTGCCATGTGCATATTGAAGAGAGAGGTCTCACTAGAAACCAACTCTGCTCACATGTTGTTCTTAGACTTCCAGCCTCAAAAATGCCAGAAAATAAATGGATATTTTTCAAGCCACCCACTCTGTGGTATTCTGTTATGGCAGCCCAGAACACTTAGGCAGTTTCTGATATCATCATTGAACATCCTCAGTGCATGTCTTTAGTTAGAAAATGAATGTGCCTACTATGTATCTGACCTGGTATGGGGTGTTGGGGCTTAAAGAGTGAACGAGGCAAAGTCACCACCCTCAGGGAGATTCCATTCTAGTGAGAGATACAATGCTACGTAAATAATTAGCATGTGACATCAGGTAGTGACAAATGCTGTGAAGAAAACCATGGCAGCATGAGGGGCCAGGGAGAGAGAGGAGCTGTTTTCATAGTGATTGGTTGGTTCAGTCACTACACTGAATGACAAGGAGACCTGTGAGCAGACACTTGATCAAAGCAAAGGAGACAGTTCTGAGAGTATACGGGGGTGGAGGACAGGCAGGCAGAAGAAGAGCGAGAGCAAAAGGCTCTGAAATGACAATGATTTGCCTGATTCAAAGAATAACAAAGAGGCTAATGTAGCTGATGCAGAGAGAGCAAAGGGGATGAGGGAGGAAACCTAAAGGAAAATGTAGCAGGAAATCAGATCTCACGAGCCTCACCAGCCTTAGGAAGAACTCTGGCTTTCTTCTGAAAGATGGAGAACTGTTAGAGGATTGCATGACTGGAATAACTTGATTTGAATTATGTTTAAAACAGTCACTCTTGACTGCTGAGTGGCTGAATGGAGAATGGATTGAAGGAAAGGTCAAAACTGCAAGACCGTGGGCAGCTGATAGCAAGAGTCCATGCCAGAGAGAACGGTGGGCTGGCTGGGGGCAGTCACAGTGGGATGGTGGGAAGAGGTTAGGTTCTAGCTACATCTCCAAAGAGGATTTGCTGCTGGACTGAATGTAGAATAGAAGGTATTTAAAAAAAAAAAGAAGAAAGAAAGAAAATGGGATGACATCCGGATGTGTATGACGCAGAAAGGACTCATGTAAAGACACAAGAAAATTTGTGTTTTGCTTCTAACCTGCCTGGGGACCCCCACCCCTCTCTGTGTTGTTGTATGATAAATCTTTAAAGTGGGATTCACCACACCTGCTAGGTCTCTAAGAACTACGTGAAGACCAACTCAGGCTCAAAGAGCTTTGAAAATGAAGCAGCACAGATCCCCAAACATGGAACCTCCCAGGGGTGCAGTGATTCTGTAAGTCCTAAATAATATGGCAGAGAAACCACCCTATCTCTGGAAATGGACAGCATGAGGCCCACAGTGAGTGATGACAGCCTGGAGATGAGAATCAGGTAGCTCAGCCCAACATGTCACTGACTTTCCTATCAGAGGCTTCCCTGAAGATGGCCAAGGGGTGGGCTCAGGGGCTTTCTGAGGACATCGCCTCCACCTCCAGTTGCCCCTTGTCGAGTGGCTGCAGCACAAGTGATGAGTTCCCTCGTTGCTCTGGACTCCTGGACTTCAGAGCAAGGAGGCTTGGCCTTCATGGGGAAAATTTAATTTCAATCCAAAGTAAATCAGAAATATCTCCCCTGTCTCCCATGTCCCCCTTCCCTGCTTGGTATCCCTGCATACACCTCTCGCCACTGGACATGAAGTTTTACTTATCTGTTAATTGTCTGTCGTCCTCACCTGTAAAACACAAGCTCCTTTCAGGCAGGAACTTCTGCCTGATCTGCCTACTGCTCCATCCTAAATGCCCAGAGGAGAGGCTGACATACAGCAGAGGCACCGTGAATCTTTTTTAGATTAACTAATGTTAATGGATAGCATTTTTTAAAACTCCTCCCATTTTTGGAGATCACATTTTTTTCTTTTATTAAAGAAAAAATGATGTGTCTAGACATTCAAAGAATGGAAATTTACAGAAACCTGAAATCTACCCCATGTATCAATCTCCTTAATTAAAAATCCAAAGGAGAGATTCAAGATGGTGGGTTAGAGGAAGGCTGTATTCCTAGTTGCTCCATGGCTTGAGAGTCAAGGAGGGGGAATACTGCTTCTCAGTGAGGTGGGTGCAAAGGGGGTTTCACTAAATTCACTACTGGACAGTCAGAGCATCATAGAGACACAGAAATTTGAATATAATGAACAAGAAGGAAGAGTACATTGTAAGGAAGGTGGTTATGGCTGCAGCACTGGTTCACCACAGAGGCAAACACAATAGGCAGATTTGGTACAGAAAAAAACTGAGATCAGAAAAGCAGCCTGTTTGGGAGGCTGAAGCAAGAGGATCACAAGTTCAAAGCCAGCCTCAACAAAAGGGAGGAGCTAAACAACTCAGTGAGATCCTTGTCTCTAAATAAATACAAAATAGGGCTGGGGATGTGGCTCAGTGGTCGAGTGCCCCTGAGTTCCATCCCTGGTACCCCCCAAAAAAAAGAAAAAAAAGAAAAGTAGCCTGAAGTTGGCTAGTCCAGAGGCTGCACTGTGAGCTGGTATTTGAAAAGTGCTGTGAGTTTTTCAACTGGCCTCAGAGAGCTGAGGCAGAGCAATCTGGAGGCAGCCAAGATGCTGCAGCGGCTGCAGAACCTGGAGATCAGAACCAACACTGCCACTGTCCTGGCAAGTGCCTATCGTGGGGCCCAGGGCGTACCTAGCAGAATGTGAGTGAAACAGGCAGAGAAGATTGTGCCCAGGAGGATTCAAGTCAAAAAAATGAAGGGGAGCCAAACTCACTTTCCCTTGAAGTCTGCTGACTCATGGGAACCAGCTGAAGTGAGTCCAAGAATCTGAAGAGGCTGGTGTGAAGACACTCAGGGACTGACCCTGGGAAGGCTGTGCTCATGGGCAGCAGAGTGTGTGGAGGATTGGCCCCCTGCCCCATGAGTAGAATTCTTGGAATGCTGCAGAGATCTCAGTAGTCCGGCCCTAGTGGGGAGTGTTGATCTAATCTCTCCAGAGCAGATGGGACCCAACAAAGCTCCCAACCAGCTTCATCCAAAGACACTTTGGGAAACTTCTTTGTGGCAGCTTCCCTACTCTCCCTTTTAGGGTGACTGCAGCCTGTGTTAAATGAGACAAAACATAAGGACACCTAGATATTCCAGAATGATTTCACCTTAACTTAAGCATGTCTGCAAAGACTCTGTTTAGTTTTTGTTGTTCCAAGAAAGATAACATTTACAAGTTATAGGAATTAGAACATGGACATGTTTTTGGGGGTCATTTTTCAGCCCACCATACTTACATTCAGAGATGTTCACCCAGAATCAATAACACTTCCTGCTGTTACCTGGGTCAAACAAATCCTTTTTAATTATTCTCCTTGAATGTAATTGCAGGATGTTACTTAAATGCTACTACTATTATTGTTATTTTGGAAATATAGGGAGTAAGAGAAGTGAGTAAAGAGAAATCCCTTCCTCCCTATTGGCAGAGGAGTAAACTCTTAATGCTGGTTGGGCTGGATTATTAGAAGTCAAATCTACTGAGTCAAGAGGGCAGACAAAGTGGGTAAATCATAGCTAAAATAAAGTCTGTGAACAGAACATGGTAAAACAGGCATACACCATTGCCCTCATAGTTCAAGGTAAAGAGGCTCAAGTACTCATTGGGTCAAACCAGAAACAGGAAAATAGGAAAAGCCTTTAGACCCAATTTTTTAGAGAATTCCAGTGTCATTGTATGGTGTGCCCAGTTTTACATTGTCAGTCTCTCTTTGCATAAAGGGACCCTAATCTCAGTCCAGTCACCTTCCCTTGTAGACAACAAAGAAGGGGCATCTTCGCTTTTTCACCCAAGCTGAGCTCAATACTCTAAGGCAAGAAGGCACCAAGCTGCCCAGCACTTGCCTGTCAGGAAACATAGCACAGGCAGAAGCACCAGAGAGGATGCCTGACAACCTGCCTCGGCTCTGCTATTACGTCCCTGTAAGGGAGAACCATAAAAAAAGGAAATCAGAAATAAAATAAGAACATCTTCAAAGCTTAAAGGTGCCCCAGATTTGTGGGCCTAGCATTTGCTGTGCAGGTTCCTATAATTGATTAAGAAATCACACAGCTAGGGCTTTTGCTCAGCTCAAGGAGATGGAAATGACTTGGAGGCCTCACTAACAGAGGCTTTTCATGTCTCTCCCCAGAGTAAGCTGAATATTTGCTGCCACACAGAGCATATCACCGCCCCAATTTGTTCTCTTTACCTTCCTCAGGAGACAAGCACCCCTGGAAAATAGTCCTCTCTTACAGATGCCATCTGGGTCCTCCTACTGGCCTCCTGCAAAGACCGCACGCCACGTTCTCACTTTCATCTGTGCTCTTTCCCTGGTCCTCACTGCCCACAGCCAAGAACCCCCACATTATTTTGTCCCTGGGTTACTGAAATAACCTTCTCCTGGCTCTCCTTCACCACCCTCACCCCCACTCCACCAAGCACAGCCTACAGCTTGTGTGTCCATTCTGTCTTGTCACGTCCCTGCAAAGGACTCCCCAGCTGCTAACCACCACAGCTCTGTGGGGAGTGGCCATCCTTACCTGAAAAACACTGATGCTGCTGGTTACTGGTGACAAGTGCTGCTCCCTCACATGTTGAAGTATGATTCTGTATAATTTTGGCTTCGACACCTCAGCTACAAAAAAAAAAAAAGATGGCAAACAATACATTAATTTTACATATTAGGTCAAATTCAAAGGTACATTTATTATAAAGTCACTGTCATTGATACTTCCTATTATAGAAAATGAGTGTCTTTTTAGCCAGCAAAGTAGTCATTGTTTGTTTTGTTTTGTGGGTTCATTTGGTACTAGGGATTGAACCTGGGGGCACTTAGCCACTGAGCCACATCCCTAGCCCTCTTTTATATTGTATTTTGAAACAGGGTCTTGCTAAGTTGCTCAAGCCAGTTTCAAATCTGTGATCCTCCTGCCTCAGCCTCCTGAGCCTCTGAGATTTACAGGCCTATACCACTGAAGCCCGAATGAGACAGGCAGTCAGTATAGATAAGTAAATCTAGTCACTGTCAGATCAAGGAGGCCAATTTGAGTGAGTCAGGGAAGTTGGAGACTGCTCCCTGAGGGATTGAAATGATAATTTCTTGGAGCCCTTCCTCCACCCTTATCAAGAACCTGCCCCTGCCCCAATCTGTTGCTAAGGTAACCTGTCCCAGGAATTGCTCCCCCCCAAAGGGAGTTATAAAGTTGTTAATTAATGTGTCCTGGGCTGCTCCATCCTTCCCTTCCCCCTTCAGCCCACCTGTTTCCCACCTTTTGGCCAACCCACTGAGCATTTTCCAGGCCTAGTCACATACACAGGAAGGAGAAAGATCAGGGGGGAAGAGCAGGAGAACAAAGGAAGCCTAGGACAAATAAAAAAGCAGAACACCTCCCTTCTTGGGATACCAGGGTACCAGCTAGGGCCCCCTTCTCCCTCCCAGAAGTAGTCTATGTTGCCCCTTTTGAAATAAACCCTGCTTTATATGCTTGCCTCGCTGTGCTTCTCTAATGTTCTACTTCAACATGGGAGGGAGCAGAACTCATTACCTGTAACCGGTAACCGGCAGTATTACCATCACACCTAGCAATCAAAGTGGTAATTTCTTATGACTGATGGCCTATTACCTGTACTTTTCATTTTGTGATAATTATGGGAATTATTGAAATAGTATACACTTGATTTTACAGTGGTTTTCATTTTTTTTTTGCAGTTTTACATAAACGAAGGCCACGTATCTTCACTTACTGTATAGTTGATTCATAATATTGTAATATTTTTTTATTTTTTACTTGTTCCAATTAGTTATACATTTCAGCATGAATTTTTTTGTATATTAAGCTGTAATACCTAAATAGGAAGTTTGGAATAGTAAGTATGGGAAATGAGAGAAGTCAAGACAACTTAAATAAAAGTTCATTTGCCAAAAGCCAGCTCACTGAATGGTCAGGGGTTCATGCTATCGACCTGAAGCTGCTAGTGTAAGGTCAGGCAGAGACCAAAAGGAGGCAGATTTTAAAAGGCTGCTTAATGAGGCTTTATTGAGATTTCGTTCCTGGGCAGGACCCTCAGAGGACAGAGGAGGTCTAAGGAGAAGCGTAGGGGCTGGACCGGATTGGAATTTTTATTGGGCTTACGGCAGGAAGGGGGGCTTGGGACAGGAAAAGGGGTCTTTAGAGTCCCTTGACCTACTGGAGTTGATTGGGGGAGATGGCTAAGATCCAGGATTGGCCAGGAGACCCCGCTGATTGACAGGCGGTTCCATCAGTGCCTGATTGGTGTTTCTTTCCTGGGCACGGGTTTCTTGGTGCTTGGTTCCTCAGCCACTTCCATCGACCTCATAGCCAGTGACAGAGAAAATCCACTATGACTTCAAATCAAGAGTCACAAGAGCAGGTGTAGACACAACTGAGCTGTTTTCTGTGTCAGCTACTCCACACAGCAAGCTCAATATAGGATATATGCATTTTCCAAAGGCTAACAAATCTCCCAAACACAGAGGAGGCAGCTAATTTTTCATAAGGGAAACATCAGAGGAAAATGAAAGGGGAGTGAGCAGATTATCCTCATCTTCATTTCACAGAGATAACAATACTGGAAGAAACATCCAGAGCATCAGCAACACTATTATTACATCCAAAGCGAAGCAATAAAGGAAGTAAAATCTGCAATAACATATACACACTAATGATGTGTTAAAACTGGCCAGTTCTATAGCTTTTATCATTTAACAACATAATGTAATGTAATATGCCTATCCTTTCATTAAAAAAACAGACTGTCTTGTATATTAAAAAAATAAATAAATAAATAGATAAAGAAAGAAAGAAAGAAAATAAGCTTGTTCTTTACTCTCAAAAGTTTCCTTAAAATTGAACCACCATTTGATCCAGCTATCCCACTCCTCAATCTATACCCAAAGACTTAAAAACAGCATACTAGAGTAATGCAGCCACATCAACATTTATAGCAGCTCAATTCACAAAAGCTAAACTGTGGAACTAACCTAGATGCCCTTCAGTAGATTAATGGGTAGGAAAACTGTGGTATATACACACAATGGAATATTATTCAGCATTAAAAGAAAATAAAATCATGGCATTTGCAGGTAAATGGATGGAGCTAGAGAATCTCATGCAAAGCGAAGTAAGCCAATTCCCAAAACCAAAGGCCGAATGTTCTCTCTAATATAAGGATGCTGATTCATAGTGGGGGTGGGGCATGGGAAAATGGAGGAACTGTGATTGGGCAAAAGGTAGGGGGTGGACAGCTGGGGGAATGGGGGCAGGAAAGATGCTGGAATGAGATGGACATCATTACCTTAGGTACATGTATGACTGCACCTATGGTGCAACACTACATTGTATACAACCAGAGAAATGAAAATTTGTGCTGCAATTGTGTACAATGAATCAAAATGTATTCTGCTGTCATATATATCTAATTAGAACAAATTAATAAATAAATTTAAAGAAAACATTCTTACTTTTAGGAAAGAGAATGAACGTCCAAGGGAAATAAAAAAAAAAAAAACAGGACTTATTTTCTAAAATGAAATGTAGTTGTGGAAAGATTAAATTAGTCCATTTATATATTTTCCTTATAAATGGTCTGTTTTAAGAAAATTAAGTGGTTCATTTTCTTGTTTGCAGCCTGTTAAATTATTTTATGAATACCAGAACAAAAAAGATTATAGCACCCCTTGCTTGATTTCCCTAAAAATGTGTTTTGTGACCATTGACAGAAGATGATTCAGGAGATAGGAAATGTGTGTGTGTGTGTACTTTTTTTTTAACTAACAAAAGACCATTGGTTGGTTGGTTTTTACTGCATAACATGTCTCAGTCACTCTTCTCAGTTCTCACATCCATGTTCACCCGTAGTTCCATTTGCTCCCTCCTGTTTGCTTCCTGTCCCCGGGGAATCCTTGTCCCATACCTCTCTGGCTTTATGCCTGCTCTCCTGTACCCAAAAAGCCCTTCCTGCTCCTCTCCATGCCTAGCTCAGGTCTACTTTCTTGTGAGACCTCCCCTAGAGCCCAGCAGTTCTCACACTTCTGTGTTCCACAAAGGGAGCAGGGAGGAGAATGCAGCATTAAAGTGCAGAGGCATTTTCCCAGAATTTTGCCCCAATAGATCTTGAAGCCCAAAAGTCTTCATCTCACACCCTCCACTGAGTCTGAAGGGGCACAGGTGGTCCAAAAAAATCATTTAAGAACACAGCACAACCCATTGTTCACTCAGTAGCCTATTAATTAGTCTCCAGGTGTTGGAGTCTATTTTATTTCTTATTTTATCATTGATTTCTAATTTCATTCCATTATGATCTGACAGAATGCAGGGTAATATCTCTGCTCTTTTATATTTGCTAGGAGATGCTTTGTGGCATAGTATATGGTCTATTTTAGAGAAGGATCCATGTGCTGCTAAGAAAAAAAGTGTATTTACTTGTTGAAGGATGAAATATTCTATATGTGTCAGTTAAGTCTAAGTTATTGACTGTGTTATTGAGTTCTATAGTTTCTTTGTTAAGCTCTTGTTAGGAAGATCTATCCAGTGGTGAAAGAGGTGTGTTTAAGTCATCCAAAATTGTGACTTATTGTTTTGTGGTCTATTTGACTCTTGAACTTGAGAAGAGTTCATTTGATAAACATAAATCCTCCATTGTTTGGGGCATATATATTTATAATTGTTAATTCTTGTTGGTATGTGGTTCCCTTGAGCATTAGGTAGTGTCCTTCTTTACCCCTTTCGATTAATTTAGCTTTAAGACCACTTTACTTGATATGAGGATGGAAATTCCTGCTTGCTTCCAGAGTCAATGTGAGTGGTATGATTTTTCCCAACCCTTCACCTTCAGTCTGTGGATGTTTTTTCCTATGAGATGAGTCTCTTGGAGGCAGCCTATTGTTAGGTCTTTTTTCTTTTTTAAATCCAATCTGATAGTCTATGTCTTTTTATTGACGAGTTTAGGCCATTAACATTCACGGCTGTTATTGAGACATGATTTATATTCCCAGCCATTTTTATTTATTTTTGGTATTTAACTTGACTATGTTTTTCCTCTTATTAGTTTTTCCTTTAGTGTAATACCTTCCTTTGCTGATTTTCATTTTTTTTCATTTCCTCTTCTTGGAATATTTTGCTGAAGATGTGGTGTAGTGAAGTCTTTCTAGTTGTAAATTCTTTTAACATTTCCTTATAATGCAAGGCTTTTATTTCATCATCAAATGTAAAGCTTAATTTTGCTGGATATGATTCTTGGTTGGCTTCTGCTGAGAGCCATAGACGAGTTGGAATGATGCATGGCATTTTTGCCAGAACAGAGTGGTTGAGAGGTGATGCCAGCAAGCCATTGAGATGATAATGGTTATGTTAAGCTGTGTATTCAATTGTATATTAGACCCCTGGCCTGCTACTTTGGAGTTCTCCCGGGAATTCCCGGAGAGTTCCCATTGGTTGTGGAAGTGCAGGAGGAGGGATTTCTGGAGGAGGGATTTCTGGTTGGTGTGCTGTGTCCTGGGAGAAGGCCTCATGCGTGGCATTCATGGGGGTTCGGAAAAAAGTTTGTTCCTGCTTCAGTGGCTCGTGATTTGTGCCCATCCAGACTGCAGCATTTGGTGGCCCGTGCAGGGAACACCTGAAGCTCGGAGGTAAGTAAAATTGCTCGCCCCTGAGGGAAGGCAAGAGAATGGGTGACCATTTCAAAAAACAATGTGTTCTTGTTTTGATTTGTTTTGATTTTGTTTCAAGCTGCCTATCCCTAGAACTTTCTCAGGCAAACTGGGAAAAATGGTTGGCTCAAGGTTTGAAGTTGTTTGCCCTGAGGAAGAGATAGAGATAGACCACAAATATATATTTCAAAAAAATAGGAAAATTGATGCAACAATTTTTTGTTCAGTTTTTGTTTCGTTTTTCTTCGGTTTTGTTTTGAGTTATCTGTTTGAGTTGCGTTATCCTTGTAGCAGAAATATGGGGTCAGAAAATAGCAAAATACAAACCAAAAGAATGTTAAGTAAATTGTTAGAGGAAGGAGGCACCCCAGTAAAACCAAAAAGAGCCAGGGCATATGTTGATACAATATAAAAATGTAGCCCATGGCTTTTTAAGGAGGAGTTGTTAAATATATCACAATGGGACCATCATGGTGAAGATTTAAGGGACAGGGAAAAGAAAAACCCAGGAACTCTGCCAGTTGACACATTGCCATTGTGGATGATGATATGATTTTGTTTGCCTAGTCCAAACCTTTCAGTTCAGATTATGGTAGAAGGCATATTAGATCAGGAAAAAGAGGAGGCCTCTTGAGATAGTCAGAAAGGGGAAGAAAGTTTAGAGCAGAAAAAGCCAACAGGGGAAAAGTTACAACAGGAGGCTGCTACAAACACCTTTCTATCACCAGAGGGCGTAAGTGTCCAACCAACAGCTCCACCTATGGGGCCCTCAACCCCCGTAGTTGATAGATGGGATCCTGAGACAGGACCTCAAATATTAGCATGCCCTGTATTTGAACAGGCAGGAGGACAGCGAATTCACCATGTTTTAGATTTCAAAACAGTGAAGCAGCTAAAAGAGGCTGTAACAACCTATGGTCCTCAAGCACCCTTCACTATAAGCCTGATCAAATCCATTACCAACTTGAACATGATGCTAGCAGATTGGACTAGTGTGTGTAAAGCTGTGCTAAATGGAGGTCAATACCTGTTATGGAAGGTTGCCAATGAGAAATTTTGCATGGAGACAGCTAGGCGAAATGCAGCAGCTGGTTATCCTCAGAGAAATCTAGATATGTTGTTAGGAAAAGGACCATATGAGGTTCAGCTGCAACAAATTGCATATGATCCTGCTATATACACACAAATTTCTGCAGATGCAGTTAGGGCATGGAAGACTTTACAAGGACATGGAGGTTTACAAGGTCAATTATCTAAAGTAATACAATGAGCTAATGAACCTTATGCTGAATTTGTAGATAGGCTTATTCAAACAGCTACCAAAGTTTTTGGGGATACAGAGCAAGCAATGCCATTAATTAAACAGCTAGCCTTTAAGCAAACAAACAGATGGTGCAAGGAGGGCATTAGACCATGGAAACATGGAGATTTAAACACATATATTAAATTATGTAGAGACTTTAATGAACGAGGACAAGTCCTGGCAGCTGCAGTACAACAGGCTTTAGAAGCCAGGCCAAAAACATGCTACAATTGTGAACAAACAGGACATTTTAAAAGGAGTTGCCCCATAGGAGGAGGGTTTAACAAAGCTAGGTATCAAATGAGTAGAATACCGGGTATTTGCCCACGATGCCATAAAGGGAGACATTGGGCTAATGAATGCCATTCTCAAACCACCATAGAGGGTACTCCGTTATCAAAAAACGGACAAGGACCAGGTGTTTACCCACGATATCATGGAGAAAAGCATCAGGCTCCATTGCCAAAAAACTGACAGGGGGGCCCAATGCTCCAGGGCCCACAACCACAAATATACGGGGCAATGGAGGAACCTAGACACCATCAGGGTAGTGCCCAGGACACATTATCCATTAGATCCCTCATCAGACAAACCAGAGGGAGCACAGGGTTACACATCTGTGCCTCCGCCAGAGCAGTACTAACTCCAGAGATGGGAGTTCAAATCATTCCTACAGGAGTAAAAGGACCTCTTCCCCAAGGAAGAGTAGGCATATTATTGGGACGGAGTTCTTTCATTCTAAAAGGACTTATAATAAGTCCTGGGGTAATTGATCCTGATTATGAAGGTGAAATAAAAATTATAGCTAGTTCTCCAAGAGGTATATCAGGAATTTCACCAGGAGATAGAAGAGCACAGTTATTAATAATACCCAGCCTGCATGATAAATTTTCCAGTCGTACTGTAGAAAGAGGTTCCAGGGTATTAGGCTCCCCAGGTGTAGTTTGGGCTATGCTGTCTTTAAATTTATATTCTTGCCCAATGCTAAAACCAAATATTCAAGAACATGAATTTAATGGGCTACTTGATACAGGTGCAGACCTTAGCATCATATCTCATCAAGAATGGCCAAAACTTTGGCCATTACAACAAGGCACTCAAACACTTCGAGGGCTATGAGTGGCGTCTAATCCCCATAGAAGTGCAATGGTATTAAATTGGAAGGATCCTGAAGGATGTGAAGGAACTATACAGCCATATGTATTGGATCATCTTCCTATAAATTTATGGGAACGAGATGTCCTAGATCAATTAGGTTTGACATTAACAAATAACATCAATCCAAATGTGCCCACTATTAGGGCTAGACAAGGTTTTAGGAAAGAAAAAAGATTAGGAGAACAAGAACAAGGTATAGCAGCACCAATTCAAATAGATCAAGGAATAAATAGACATGGATTGGGTTTTCAGAAGGGGTCACTGAGACAATAAAAATTACTTGGAAATCAGAAAGACCAGTATGGTTTCCTCAGTGGCCCCTGAATAAAGAAAAGATACAAGCAGCCCATGACCTGGTCAAACAACAATTAGCGTAGGGACATATACAACCTTCCGTATCTCCCTATAATACTCCCATTTTTGTCATTAAAATGAAATCTGGTAAATGGAGATTATTGCAAGATTTAAGAGCCATTAATAATGAGATGGTTATCATGGGACCTGCTCAATTGGAGATTCCACAGTTGTCTGCTTTGCCAAAAACCTGGTATGTTTTAGCGATAGATATTAAAGATTGTTTTTCTCAATTCCAATTCATCCTGAGGATAGTCCATATTTTGCATTTACTATCCCTGCACTGAATCATGAAGGTCCTGATCAGAGATATGAATGGAAAGTACTCCCCCAAGGGATGGCTAACAGCCCAACTATGTGTCAAATTTATGTTAACAAAGCAATCCAGCCACTTAGAAATCAAAATCCTGAACTACAAATATTTCACTATATGGATGATGTATTATTAGCACATAAAGATAAAAACACATTGCTAGAATGTTATTCCACACTTACAAGTTTATTAAAAAAATTATAATCTAGAGATTGCAATAGATAAAGTACAATTAAATTTTCCAATTAATTATTTAGGAGTTCTATTATCCTCAACCATGATCCATCCACCAAAAATTCAAATACAAGTAGATCAACTCAAATCACTTAATGACTTTCAAAAGTTATTAGGAGACATAAATTGGATAAGGCCTTATCTAGGCATACCAACAGGAGAGTTGGGACCTTTATTTGATATCCTAAAAGGTCCATCAGATCCAAATTCACCCCACATGTTAACGCCTAAAGCAAGAAAGGCATTAAAAATTATTGAAACACATGGAAAATATGCATTTGGATAGAATTGATATAAGTTTGCCTTTATTATTTATTGTAATACCAAATAAAAATATTCCTACAGGAGTATTTTGGCAAGAAGGTCCATTATTGTGGATACATTTATCTTATTCTCCTAACACTATTCTTACTAGGTATCCTGAGGCTGTAGGACAATTGATACTCAAAGGAATAAAAGCAGCAAAGGGAGTGTTTGAAATTTCTCCCAATAAAATTATTACTCCATTTACTATGGATCAAATTGATGAGTTAGCTAATGAGTTAAATACTTGGGCAATAATCATGTGTAAATCTAATGTTTCATTTGATAATCACTTACTATCTAATCCTTTGTTGTCTTTTTGGTCTTTGCATCCTGTAGTTTTTCCAAAAATGACAAGAAAAACACCTATCATGAATGCTCCAAACATATTCATTGATGGGTCAAATAATTGTACAGCAGCAGTAGTTATCCCTGATCAAATTTTTACATTTTGAGTACCCAAGCAATCAGCTCAAAAGGTAGAGCTTAATGCAATATTACAAGCTTTTGTGATGTTTAAAGATTCTGTATTTAATTTATTTTCCGATAGTCAGTATATAGTTAATGCAATACTATCCCTTGAAGATGCTGGTAGGATTTCCCCTTCCTCTACTGTTTTCTCTTTGTTTTCCACTATACAAAGTCTAATCTGGGACAGAAAAGATCCATTCTTTATAGGACATATCAGGGCACATACAGGATTGCCTGGAGCCCTTAGTTTGGACAATGATTTAGCAGATAAAACTATACATGACATACATATTTTCTCTACACTAGAAGAAGCTACAAATTTTCATAAAAAGTTCCATGTCAATGCTAATACTTTACAAAAGCATTTTAAAATAACTAAGGAACAAGTTAGACAAATAATAAAACAATGTCAAAATTGTGTGACTTTTTTACCACAAGTTAATTGTGGAGTCAATCCTAGAGGATTGATACCTAACCATATTTGGCAGATGGATGTCACACACTTGCCAGAATTTGGAAAATTAAAATATTTGCATGTTACAGTTGATACATCTTCCAGATTTTTGATGGGCTCCCTTCATGCCAGAGAAAAAAACTAAAGATGTTATAGCTCATTGCTTACAAAATTTTGCCACAGTGGGCATTCCAAAACAGTTAAAACCAGATAATGCCCCTGGTTATACTTCTACCTCTTTTAAACAATTTTGCTCATCATTTGGCATTACTCACATAACAGGAATCCCATACAATCCACAGGGACAAGGCATAGTTGAAAGAGCTCATCAAACTATTAAAATGTACTTATTAAAGCAAAAAGACGGAATTGGGAAGGGGTATATATCCCCCAAAGATAAACTTAAAATAACACTTTTTACTCTAAACTTTTTAAATTTGGATTCATCAGGGCTTAGTGCTGGGGAAAAGCATATGTGTCCAAAAAATGTACATAAGCCCAAGGTACTTTGGAAGGATATTCTAACAGGACAATGGAAAGGTCCTGACCCAGTGATTGTCTGTAGTTGGGGTTCTGTTTGTGTGTTTTCACAGGGAGAACAGCAGCCGATTTTGATTCCAGAGAGACTAACCAAAGCAATTTCTTCAGACCAAAAAGAAGATGATTTGACTCAAATCCATAACAGCTGATATCCAGAGCTCCAGCTTGGCTATTCTTATATCTGTGACAGTGATTCTCCCACACCTGGAGGCTAATGAATAATAAACACCATTAAGGCATATTTGAAATGTAAAAACCTTGAGGCTTGCTTGTGGGAATACCTTCAGACCCATATGCAAGTTACAGGAAAAAGGATGGGATATCCAAACAAGAGTCAAACCCAGGTGGTAACCAGGATGTTTTTCCCAATATCTATTTTATTATTGCCTTTTCCCACATCATGAAGTTCTATTTTATTTTTTGAGCTCATACAGACCTAGGTTACTGTTTTTCTGTTCAGTTCTATTTTTTGACTGTGGAGTTTTTAAACATTGCAATGGAGATTTCACCTGTGAAAAGCTACAATGCTTTTATTATTATGTTATGTGTTGTATGTATTGTGTTATGTGTGCACACTTGCGTTTTGTGTTGTATGTCTGTATGTGTGTATGTCCATATATCATATATGAGGAATGCTCATGAAAAAATGGATCCAAATATTTTTATTATTCACGTGATTTAAATGGTTTAATTTAAATTGGGTAAACAGCTGTTGAGGATTGTTTTAATATATGAACAAATAAGGAGGTTAATGGATCTGTTTGTTTACTTTCACCTTTCCTTTTCATTATATTTAATAATTCTGTTCAGGATAATGTAAATTGTTCAGAAAGTTGTTTTCTTAGTACCTGTTGGAATGTTACATAATTTTTTTTTTAGCATCATTGCCAGAATTCCTATCTTCATCCCAGTGCCGGTGAAGACAAAGATAAAACCAAACTACAGCTTCTTCGATAGCTATCACAGTAAACTGTATAAACTGATGCATCAATGAATAATAACTCAACAAGTAATGCTCAATCAATAAATCTATTTACTTTGGGAGGAAATGGACATATTGATAGATTCCTCTGCTTTGAATTGCTTGCAGAACTTGCCTGGACTATGTATCACTTGTAGACATTGTGAACTATTTGTTGGTGCAGCAAATTGTGGTAGTGCTAGAGTATCTTTGCTGATGGTGTCACCAGTGGTACAATTTTTCCAAAGGAGCCGTCAATTGGCTTGGTGTCATGGCATTTCTGTATCCTCCTCCCTTCTGCTAGTGATGGTCTGAAATTCGGGGGCCAACAGAGGTGAGGCAAAGAATCTCACCCCCTCACTGGTGCATAGGCCTATCCACAAGTATGGCTATATGCTGGACCGGTAGTCAGTGATGTGTAAGATCCATTGCAGTGGTACCAACCTAAGACAGGAGGCTGACGCCTTTAGGTCAGCTCATCCGATAATGGTAAGGACCATATGTAGTATTGGACAGCCTAACAGGCACCGTCCCTAAGCCACATGCTTGGTGTTTAATTAAACAGAAGGGGGGAGATGCTGAGAGCCATAGCTGAGTCGGAATGACGCATGGCATTTTTGCCAGAACAGAGTGGTTGAGAGGTGATGCCAGCAAGCCATTGAGATGATAATGGTTATGCTAAGCTGTGTATTCAATTGTATATTAGACGCCTGCTGTCCGCCTCAGCCTACTACTTTGGAATTCTCGCACTACTTTGGAGTTCTCGCAGGGATTCCCAGAGAGTTCCCATTGGTTGGGGAAGTGCAGGAGGAGGGATTTCCGGAGAAGGGATTTCCGGTTGGTGTGGTATGTCCCGGGAGAAGGCCTTGTGCGTGGCGTTCGCGGGGGTTCAGAAATAAAGTTTGTTCCTGCTTCAGTGGCTCATGATTTGTTCCCAGCCAGACTGCGGCAGGCATCCATTTTCTTTCAGAGCTTGGTATATGCTGTTCCATGATCTCGTGGTTTTGAGTGTCTGAGTTGAAAAATCTGCTAAAATACAAATTGATGTTTTCTTTACTTGGTCTGGTTCCTCTCTCTAGCAGATTTTAAGAGTCTATCTTTATTCTCTATGCTAGGCATCATTATAATTTGCCTGCATGTAGATCTTTTGTAATTTTGTACATTTGGTGTGCTGTTAGCTTCTTGTATTTGGTTTTCCAATTCATTCTTCATGCTTGTGAAATTTTATGATATTATCTCATTGAAGAGATTGTGCATTCCTTTGGTTTGAAACTCTGTGCCTGCCTCTATCCCAATAACTCTTAGATTTGGGCTTTTGATGCTCTCCCATAATTCTTGGATGTTCTGTTCATGGTTCCTTATTATATTCACTGTGTGGTCAACTATTTTTTCCAGAATGTATACATAGTCTTCATAATCTGACATTCTATCTTTCAAGTGATCTAGTCTGTTGGATATGCTTTCCATTGAGTTTATTTCATTTGTTTCCTTCATTTCAAGGATTTCTGATTTTTTTATCCAGAATCTCTCTTTCTTTTGTTACCTGTTTGTTGGAGTGATCAATTAACAACATGATGAAATCTCTAGGACACTATGAAGGCAGTTCTAAGAGGAAAGTTTATTGCACAGAGTTCATGTCTTAAAAGAAGAAAAGGACAACAAATAAATGACTTAACGTTCATTACATCTCAAAGACCTAGAAAAAGAAAAATAGATCTACACCAAAAGCAGATAATTAAAATCAAACTGAAATCAATGAAATTGAAACAAAAGACAATTGAAAAAATTGACAAAACAAAAAGTTGGTTCTTTGAAAAACTAAATAAAATTGACAGATTCTTAGCCATGCTAAAGAAGAAAAAGAGAGAAAACTCAAATTACTAACATACGCGATGAAAAAGGCAATATCACAACAGACACTACAGAAATACAGAAGATAATTAGAGATTAGTTTAAAAACCTGTATCCCAATAAAATAGAAAATATTGAATGCATTGAAAAATTTCTAAAGTCATATTATTTGCCCAAATTGAATCAGGATGACAATCACAATGTAAACATATCAATTACAAGCAATGACATAGAAGACACCATCAGAAGCCAACCAACCAAGGACTGGATGAATACAAAACCAAGTTCCAAAAGACCTTTAAGGAAGAACTAATACCAATACTCTTCAACTTATTTCAGGAAATAGAAAAAGAGGGAGCACTTCCAAACTCATTCTATGAGGCCAATATCACCCTGATTCCAAAACCAGGCAAAGACACAGCAAAAAAAAAGAAAACTTTAGACCAATATCTCTAATGAACATAGATGCAAAAATTCTCAATAAAATTCTGACAAATTGAATACAAAAACATATCAAAAATATAGTACACCATGATCAAGTGGGGTTCATCCCAGGGATGCAAGTTTGGCTCAACATATGGAAATCAATAAATATAATTCATCACATCAATAGACTTAAAGATAAGAACTAGTGTTTTGAACATGACCATACTACCAAAAGCATTATACAGATTTAATGCAATTCCATATGATCATCTCAATAGATGAAGAAAAAGCATTTGGCAAAATATAGCACCCCATTATGTTCAAAACACTAGAAAAACTAGGGATAACAGGAACATATCTCAACATTGTAAAAGCTATCTATGCTAAGCCCCAGGCCAACAGCATTCTAAATGGAGAAAAATTGAAAGCATTCCCTCTAAAAATGGGAACAAGACAGGAATGCCCTCTTTTACCACTTCTACATAACATAATTCTTGAAATACTGGCCAGAACAATTAGATAGATGAAAAAAAATAAAGGGATACAAGTAGGTAAAGAAGAACTCAAATTAGCACTATTTGCTGAGGATATGATTCTATACCTAGAAGACCCAAAAAGTTCCACCAGAAAATTTCTAGAACTAGTAAATGAATTCTGCAAAATAGCAGGATACAAAATCAACACCCATAAATCAAAGACATTTCTGTATATCAGTGACAAAACCTCTGAAAGGGAAATGATGATAAACTACCCCATTTACAATAGCCTCAAAAAAAAAATAAAATACTTGGGAATCAACTTAACAAAAGAGGTGAAAGACCTCTACAATGAAAAATACAGAACACTGAAAAAGGAAATTAAAAAGACCTTAGGAGATGGAAAGATCTAACTTCTTCTTGTATAAGCAGAATTAATATTGTCAAAATTACCATACTACCAAAAGCACTGTACAGATTAATGCAATTCCAATCAAAATCCCAATGACATTCCTCATGGAAATAGAAAAAGCAATCATGAAATTCATCTGGAAATATAAGAGACCCAGAATAGCTAAAGCAACCCTTATCAAGAAGAGTGAAGCAGGTGGCATCACTAGACCAGACCTTAAACTATACTACAGAGCAATAGTAACAAAAACAGCATGGTATTGTCTCCAAAACAGACTGGTAGACCAATGGTAGAGAATAGAGGATACAGAGACTAACCCACATGATTACAGTTATACTTGACAAAGGTGCCAAAAATGTGCACTGGAGAAAAGATAGCCTGTGGGGGAGCCATTCTGACACGTGATTGGGTGACTCCCGTTAAGGGCCTGAGGCGCTCTGGCTGTGTCGGAGCTTTCCCGACCCTTTCCTGATGAGAGAGCCCATCCGTGTGGGGGTGTGCGTGACCACTGACCCTGGAGACCCAGTCACTGACCCTGACCTTGGAGTGCAGCCCCCCCTCAACCTTCATTGGATGGAATCCTCCCCTGAATCTCTTGTCCCCCAAATAAAAGGCTACTCCCCGGCGTGTTCGCTCTCTCTCTCTCCTGCTAGCCCAGAGTAATCCTCGCTGCCCTGCTGGGCGGCTAGAGGCGGGGAACCAGGGAGGCGAGCCGTCTCGGACCTAGCAATGTAAAATAAGGTACTGGTTTGTGTGTTTTATTTTGATCTCTTCTAACTAACTTAATGCCTAGAACCTCATTAACGAAACCACTGCGCAGGCCACGTGGTAGAATTGGCGCCCAACGTGGGGCATTCTGAATTAGTTAGATTGAGTGGGAGCGCGCGCTAAAAAGATAAGGGAAAGAAATAAAGATAAAGGAAGATAAGGAAAAGAATAAAGATAAAGGAAAATAAAGATAAAGATAAAGGAAGAAGTGACATTTGGGTCACAAAAGTACCGGGAGATACTGAAGGAAAGAGACGTTAAATTACTTAAAATGGGAAATTCTACTTCTTCAGATAAGGAAATGTATCTGACTATTTTAGACAGTATAATTAATCAGAAAGGAAAACAGATAAAGAAAACTCAGTTATTACAATTCTTAAAGATTGTAGGTGAATATTGTCCTTGGGTTTGTGACCAAGAGTCTCCAAATTTACTTACTTGGGAGAAATTAAGAAGGAAAAAAGTTTGTCTTTTTAAAAATATGGGCCAGAGTTCACAGCCCCCTGAAGACCTTTTAAAAGCCATTCAAGGAGCTGTTAAGTCTATTCAAATGGAAAATCAGCCTGAGGCTAAGTTAATTTCCTTTCGTTTGAAAGCAAAGGCACTAAGGACCAAGGTTAGAAATGTGAACTTAGACTCCCAGCCCCATGCGGAGAATTCAGATGGCGCGGATCAGCCCACTTTCTCACCGCCGCCGGCATTTCCTCCTAGCGGAAGCCCGGGAATTCCAGGAACGGTCGCACAGTGTGACGTCACTGGCAGCGCCGACCAGGGCAGTCCGCGATTTTTACCGGGACAGAGAGAGGGATCACAGACAGTTTTCTTAGGACCTTCAGAGACAGTTGAATTAGATCCTGAAATGGGACCAACACAAATCCCTACTGGGATTTTTGTGCCACTTCCTAAAAATACTATAGGTTTAATTCTGGGGCGTGATAATTTGAAGGGAGCCATAGAAGTTATACCTGGTGTGATAGATTCAGAATTTAAAGGGCAAGTATATGTTACTGTAAGATCCAATTATGCCCTAAGACTCACCCCAAAGGATATTTTTGCTCAATTAATATTATTGCCTTGTGTCTCAGAAAGGCACCTGCCGGTAGATTCAGTTTCTAAACCGCCAGACAGAGTATATTGGTCCCAGTTAGTGCGACAAGAACGCCCTTTATTAAAACTTAGAATTAATAATAAAAATTTCCTAGGCATTATTGACACAGGGGCTGATAGCTCAGTATTGTCCAGCCGGTTTTGGCCCAGGACATGGCCTTTACATGTAGCATCAGCTAACCTAGAAGGAATCGGACAGATTTCACAGCCTGCTCAAAGTGCCAACTATCTCCGTTGGGAAGATTCTGATGGGAACAGTGGAGTATTTAAGCCTTATGTGTTAGAGTCTTTACCAGCTAATCTATGGGGAAGAGATATATTAGCCAAAATGGGACTGTTACTAGTTACTTCAAATTCTATAAGGTCAGTTGAGGAAGCTAATCAAAGATATTTTCCTGGAGATGATAAGGAGACCTTTCAGGAAGAATCTCTGTTTGCAAGCCAGTCTCCACGACAAGGATTAGTAAATACTCCAGACCAGAATTTTTATTAGGGGCCCTGAGTACTTCCCCCGATCCCTAAGACAGCTGAAAAAATCACGTGGCTCACAGAAGAGCCTATATGGATCTCTCAGTGGCCCATCTCAGGGGAAAAACTTAAAATAATTCATAGATTAGTTGAGGAACAACTTCAGGCTGGTCATATTGAACCAACACTTAGTCCTTGGAATACACCTATTTTTGTTATTAAGAAAAAGTCAGGAAATTGGAGATTACTAAAGGATTTAAGGGCGATAAATCATGCAATTCAGCCCATGGGATCATTACAGCCAGGACTTCCCTCCCCGACAGCCATTCCTTTAGATTATAGCTTGATGGTAATAGATTTAAAAGACTGTTTTTTCTCTATAAGGTTACATCCTGAAGATTGTGAAAGATTTGCTTTCACTGTCCCAGCAATTAATTTTAAGGAACCTGTTAAAAGATACTGTTGGAAGGTGCTTCCTCAGGGAATGCGTAATAGCCCTACACTATGCCAAAAATGTTGATCAAGCGATAGATCCCATTAGAAATAGCTTCCCTGATGCCTATATTATTCATTTTATGGATGATATACTATTGGCTCATGCTAATCCAGAAGTACTTTCAGAAATTTTTACTCAGTTAGAGACTTCACTTACAGCGATGGGTTTATGTATAGCTCCTCAAAAAATTCAAAAGGTATCTCCTTTTCAATATCTAGGTCAGATAATTCAGGGACATACAATCCATCCTCAAAATCTTCAGATAAGAGTTAAGGAGTTACATACCCTTAATGATTTTCAAAAACTATTAGGAGATATTAACTGGCTAAGACCATCCTTAAAGTTAACTACTTCTGAGTTAAGTCCTTTATTTCAGATATTACAAGGAAATCCTTCTCCAACCTCTCCACGTCAACTAACTTTAGAAGCTAAGGCAGCCTTAAGGAAAGTGGAAATTGCAATTAAAAATGCACAGCTTACTAGAATAGATCCTAAAGAGATAATGTATTTATTAATATTTCCAGCTGAACATACCCCAACAGGAGCCATATGGCAAAGATTAGGAGTTATTGAATGGATTTATTTATCCCATTCCCCTCAAAAAACATTAATTCCTTTTCATGATTCTATAGCTCAATTAGTTATTAAAGGTAGAACTAGGATTTTACAATTAATTGGATCTGAGCCTGATATCATAATTATCCCATTTTCTGTTCAACAGACTAATTGGCTTTTTCAAACTTCTAGCTCCTGGCAGATAGCATTTGCAGATTTCCCTGGCCAAATAGATAGCCATTATCCTCGTGATAAGATTGTACAATTTGCATCATTAACATCACTTATTTTTCCAAAGATTGTACATTCTCATCCAATAGAGGAAGCTTTATCGGTGTTCACGGATGGTTCCAACTCTGGTAAGGCAGGTTTCTTCAGCCGTGTTCACACAGAGGTAGTACAAACTTCTTATACTTCTGCCCAAAGAGCAGAGCTCCAAGCTCTGATTTGTGCCTTAGATTATTTTTCAAATGAGCCTATTAATATCTATTCTGACAGCTTATATGCAGTCGGAGTTACCAAAAATATTGAAACCTCAGTTATTGGATTTACTTCATCACAGGAGTTATTTGAATTATTTCATAAATTACAAAAGACAGTGCTAATGCGAAAGTTCCCATGTTTCATTGGACACATCCGTGCGCATACTAACCTTCCCGGACCTCTAATTGCAGGTAATGACAAAATTGATAAATTAGTAGCTTTTTGTCAACAGATGTCTTCATATGACTGTGCACTAGCTTCCCATTCCTTACATCATCAAAATGCTTCTAGCTTACGTAAAAAATTTAGTATTACCAGAGAACAAGCTCGTCAGATTGTAAGCCAATGCCCTAAGTGTGTTATTCACACTCCATCTCTGCCATCAGGGGTAAATCCCCATGGATTAAAACCAAATCAGATATGGCAAATGGATGTAACTCATATTCCTCAATTTGGTAAGCAATGTTATGTGCATGTCATAGTGGACACTTATTCTAGATTTATTTTTGCTACAGCACGTACTAAGGAAAATACTCAACATGTAATTTCTCATTGCTTAGCAGCTTTTTCCGTTTTAGGGTGCCCTATGCAGATTAAAACAGACAATGCTCCAGCTTATGTAAGCTCTTCTTTTCAACAATTTTGCCAAGAGTTTCAAATTAATCATAAAACAGGAATTCCTTATAACCCCCAAGGTCAAGCCATTGTAGAACGAGCTCATTTATCTATTAAGCTTCAATTACAAAAATTGAAAAGGGGGAATAAGATAGTGACTCCCCAAAATAGCCTTAATCATGCCTTGTTTGTTTTAAATTTTTTAAACTGTGACACAGAAGGTCACACTGCTGCTGAGAGACAAATGTCTCCCTCGGTGACAGGCCCCTTAGGCAGAGTTCTGTGGAAAGATTTACAGACTGGTCAGTGGAAGGGGCCGGACCCAGTAATAACATGGGGCCGAGGGCATGCCTGTATTTTTCCAGAAGGTGCTTTCCATCCTATTTGGGTGCCTGAACGTGCTATCAGACATGGAGGAAATAGAACCCAGAGTCAAGCGACTGAGGATCGACCCAGAGGAGCCACAACCCAGAAGGAGGAGATATCGGAAAAAGATGAAGAAAGACCAGATTAAACCAGCTGAAAAGCTGATTTCATGGAAAGATGTGAAGAAATTGACAACCCAGGCTTCCCAAATACTTCGAAGCCTAGGAAAGAACAGGACCCCAGTCTTGATGGTAGCAACAGTAATTGCCCTACTGGGCTGTCAGGTAAAAGGGAATCAAGTAGACACTTATTGGACATATTTCCCAGATCCACCCCTGGTACACCCAGCTGTGTGGACTGGAGAATCTATTCCAGTATTTACTAATGACTCATTCATGATGGGAGGATTTACAGATACTCATATTACTCCCAATCATGTGACTAGATTTAATTATTCTGGCTACAGTGCCCAATTACCTTTATGTTGGACACATGATAAACATGCTGGCTGTCTGAAAGTATCATTTGAAGAAAAGACAGCGATTGGTAAACCTAGACTGACAAATAATTCTATTTATGGGGACTTAAAACCTAATACTAGATCAATAATTAAGATGGGACTTTCCCATAACAAGCCAGTCATTTCTGCAAAACCTCCACAGATACCCCACTGTCCAAATAGTTCTACAATTGAATTTGGCACCTTTCCTAAATGGATGGATTGTGTAAATACCTTTCCTGTACAACATAAGGTGTCTAAAGATAGTGGGTATATTTTAGACTGGTCTCCAAAAATTCATAAGAGACAATTACGAAAAAATTCTGCTATGACACCTGCAGGATTTGTTAGTAATATTTTGACTTATACTGAAGGAGGTATTCAAAAAGATATTTGGCGTTTAATTGCTGCCTCAGAATATTTACATTTTACAGATAAACCTTTACCAAAATTTGTTGGCAAGAACTGTAAAGAGGGATCTTGCTATGGCTTAAGAGCCTGTGTCCAATCTCCTTATGTTTTAATTATTGGAAATGTAAAAGTTAGATGGATAGATGATAGATATTTTGTTACTTGTAATAAGTGCAACCTAACCAATTGTATTTCTAGGTATAATGGAAGAAAAGGAGTGCTGATACTTCATCAGCCCTCTTTTGTTTTATTACCTGCTAATATTTCAGAGCCATGGTATGCTGATGCTGGTTTACAAGTCTTACAGCAGATTCATGCCCAGCTAACAAGACCTAAATGTGCTATTGGAGTCATAATTGTTGGTGTCTTAGCACTAGTCTCATTTATTGCCTCAACTGTCTCTGCATCTCTGACATTGTCTCAGAATATTCAGCATGCAAAATTTCTTAATAATTTAGCTCAAAATACTTCCAAGGCTCTGCATAATCAAGTAAATATTGATGAAAGGATTGAGACTAAGTTAAACGCCTTAGAGGCGACTGTTATAAACATTGGTAATGAACTTTCAGCCTTAAAATTTAAGGAAAGACTTAAATGCCATGCTAATTATAAGTATGTATGTGTTACAGCTGCCAAGTACAATGCTTCTCTCTGGGATTGGGAGAAGGTTAAAAACCATTTATTAGGTATTTGGCAAAATAGTAATAATAGCTTGGATATTCTGGAACTTCATCACCATATCCAAGACATTCAAAATAATAGAGCTGATTTTTCAGATCCTTCTTCTTTGGCTAACCAAATATTGAAGGAGTTAAATGGATTCAACCCTGGAAATATTCTTAAACACTCCGCTTGGTACATTATTGGATTATTCTCTTTGCTGTTAATTCTCTTTTGTATTGTAACTATAGGATGGCGAGTCTTCCAATCAAGAATCCAGGTACTCCAGAGAGTGAACCGCCGCCTCATTGTTAAGAAAAGAAAGGGGGAATATGTGGGGAGCCATTCTGACACGTGATTGGGTGACTCCCGTTAAGGGCCTGAGGCGCTCTGGCTGTGTCGGAGCTTTCCCGACCCTTTCCTGATGAGAGAGCCCATCCGTGTGGGGGTGTGCGTGACCACTGACCCTGGAGACCCAATCACTGACCCTGACCTTGGAGTGCAGCCCCCCTCAACCTTCATTGGATGGAATCCTCCCCTGAATCTCTTGTTCCCCAAACAAAAGGCTACTCCCCGGCGTGTTCGCTCTCTCTCTCTCCTGCTAGCCCAGAGTAATCCTCGCTGCCCTGCTGGGTGGCTGGAGGCGGGGAACCAGGGAGGCGAGCCGTCTCGGACCTAGCAATGTAAAATAAGGTACTGGTTTGTGTGTTTTATTTTGATCTCTTCTAACTAACTTAATGCCTAGAACCTCATTAATGAAACCACAGCGCAGGCCGCGTGGTAGAATAGCCTCTGCAACAAATGGTGCTGGGAAAACTGGAAATCCATAAGCAACAAAATGAGATTAAACCCCTGTCTCTCACCATGCACAAAATTCAACTCAAAGTGGATCAAGGACCTAGGAATAAAACAAGACACTGTGTCCATTAGAAGAACAAGTAGGCCCAAATCTCCATCATGTGGGATTAGGTCCCAACTTCCTTAATAAGGCTCCTATTACAAGAGTTAATATGAAAATTAATAAATGGGATGGATTCAAACTAAAAAGCTTCTTCTCAGCAAAATACTCAATCAGTGAGGTGAACAGAGAGCCTACTATTTGGGAACAAGTTTTTACTACACACATATCAGATAGAGCACTAATCTCTAGAATGTGTAAAGAACTTAAAAACTTAATACCAAAAAAACAAATAACACAATCAATAAATGGGCCAAGGACCTGGACAGACACCTCTCAGAAGAGTATATACAATCAATCAACAAATATATGAAAAAATGTTCAACATCTCTAGCAATCAGAGAAATGCAAATCAAAACTACTCTAAGATTTCATCTCACTCCAGTCAGAATGGCAGCTATTAAGAATACAAACAACAATAAGTGTTGGCCCGGATGTGGGGGGAAAGGCACACTCACACATTGCTGGTGGGACTGCAAATTGGTGCATCCAATATGGAAAGCAGTATGGACGATTCTTGGAAAACTGGGAGTGAAACCACCATTTGACCCAGCTATCCCACTCCTTGTAGTATACCCAAAGGACTTAAAAACAGCATACTACAGGGACACAGCCACATCAATGTTTATAGCAGCACAATTCACAATAGCTAAACTGTGGAACCAACCTAGATATCCTTCAGTAGATGAATGAATAAAGAAAATGTGGTATATATACACATGGAATATTATGCAGCATTAACAAAGAATAAAATCATGGCATTTGCAGGTAAATGGATATAGCTGGAGAATATAATGCTAAGTGAAATTAGCCAATCACATAAAACCAAATGTGAAATGATTTATCTGATTTAGGAATGCTGATTCATAATGTGCTTTGGGGTTGGGGGTTGGGGGTGGAAGGATTAAATGAACTCTAGATAGGGCAAAGGGGGAAAGGGGCAGGAAAGAGGGAAGAGGCATAATGGTAGAAAAGACAATGGAATGTGATGGTCATCATTACTCTAAGTACATGTATGAAGATGTGAAGGATGTGACTCTATTTGTGTAAAACCAGAGATATGAAAAATTGCACTCTATATGTGAAATATGAATTGTAATGCATTCTGTTGTCATATATAACAAATCAAAAATTTTTAAAAAATATTAGAAAAAAAGAATTTAAAACAGTTTTCTCATCTAAGTATTAGGATTTTCTTGGTTACTTTAAAAAAATATGTATTGAATTTCTCATTGTGCCCACATATTAAATCTCTATTAATAATTTAGGGAAAAAAAAGAATCACAGCACAGGGCTGGGGTTGTGGCTCAGTGGTCAAGTACTTGCCTAGCATGTATGAGACACTGGATTTGATTCTCAGCACCACATATGAATAAATGAATAAAATAAAGGCCCATCAACATCTTTAAATTTTTTTAAAAAATAAAGAATCACAGCACTGATGGCATATGACTGTAGTCCCAGCTACTCAGGAGGCAGAGGAAGGAGAATTGCTTGAGTCCAGGAATTCAAGGTGAGCCTGGAAAAAAGTGAGACCCACATCAAAAAATAAAAACAATTGTTCTGGAGATTTAACATCAGCATACTACAGCAAGGCAGCCACATCAATGTTTACAGCAGCTCCATTCACAACAGCTAAGCTATGGAACCAACCTAGTGCCCTTCAGCTGATGAATGGGTAAAGGAAATGTGGTATATATACACTAGGGAATACTACTCACCATAAAGAAGAATGAAATTATGGCATTTTCTAGTAAATGGATAGAACTGGAGACCATAATGCTAAGTGAAATAAGCCAATCCCCAAAAGTGAAAGGCTGAATGTTCTAAAATGCAGATGTTAACACATAATGGGGGTGCAGGGAGAAGAAGAGGAGTGTTTTGAATTAGACAAAGGAGATTAAATGGGAGGGAAGAGAAATGGGAATAGAAAAGATAGTAGAATGAATTGGACATTACTTTCCTATGTGCATATATGATTACACATCCAATGTAATTCTACATCTTGTACATCCAGAAGGATGGAAAATTCTACTCCATTATATGTATAATAAATCAAAATGCATTCTACTGTCACATATAATAAGAACAAATAAAAAATAACCATCAAAATAAATAAAAATGAAAACAAAAAGAGAGCTATTGCAGTGACGTGACTGTGGTGATCTTGCTCTCTGATCAACAGTTGGAAACATCCTCTCTGTAAAGTTCTTCCCATCCAGCCCTATGCTCTATCCCCTCTAGACTTCTCCCTTTGTGTCCACCAGCACATCCAATGGGCACAAAGAACAGGAGAGGATGCTGGTGGGTACTCAACGTGCTGCTGAGGTACCAAGCTTGATAGAACTTCAGGGTCGGAAGTGCCATCTCCCAACACATGGCATCCTTCATCCCTCCCCCATGGTCTGGCTCATTCCCTACTGCAGACCAGCCCAGCTGATACTGTAGGAGAGAGACAGACTTCTGTGATGGGGGTAGAATTCATGATGATGGCTGAAGGATAATGTTGCCACAGTCTGGCTGGGCACAATTCAGGAGCCACTTGTCAAAAGAAACGAACTTTGTTTTTAGAACTACAAACACCAAACAAAACAGCTCCTCAGGACCCAACTGCCACCACCGGCTTCCACAAGCCTCTCACTCACACAAGCCTCACCACCTCCCACAATCCTCCTGCTCTTGAGGCTGATTGGCTGGGTCGCATGGGCGGAGCCAAAGAAGTCCCCCAGTGAGCAGCTCCGTGGTCTGAAAGGGCAGGGAAACAGCCCAATGAACATCACCGCAGAGGAGCCAATCAGCTAGATGTTGCTGGGGCCGCTGTGAGCCAATCATCAGCTTTGCAGTCTGAAGGGTGGGGAAACAGCCCAATGAACATCACTGCAGAGGAGCCAATCAGCTAGATGTTGCTGGGGCCACTGTGAACCAATCATTAGCTGGCAGCTGGAAGTTTGCTGGCAGCTGGAAGTTTGCTGGGGCCCCTTTGGCTGTGGCTCTCAACATCTCCCCCTCTCTGTTTAAACAACAAGCATGTGGCTTAGGGACCCTGCCTACCTTAGGTTGTCCAATACTACATATGGTCCTTACCCGTCTTTGGATGAGCTGTCCTCAGGGCGTCAGCCTCCTGTCTTAGGTTGGTACCATTGTAATTGGTTCTTACCTGTCATTGACTACCGGTCCAGTATACAGCCACACCTGTGGAGAGGTCTCTGTCATGACAAGTAGAAGGGAGGAAAATACACCAAGCCAATTGACGGCTCTTGTTGGAAAAATTGTACCACCGATGACATCATCAGCAAAAATACCCCAACATTACCACAAGTCACTGCACCAACAGATAGTTCACAATGCATACAAGTGAGTTCACAATGCATAGAAGTGACACATAGTTTAGGCAAGTTCTGCAAGCAGTTCAGTAATGGCTTTTGCAGAAACTGTAGATTAGTTTTATCTCTGTCTTCATCGGCACTGGGATGAAGATAGGAATTCTGGCAATAATAGCTAAAGAAAAAATTGTGTAACATTCTAGAAGGCACTAAAAGAAAACAATTTTCTTAACAATTTACATTATCTTGAAGAGAATTATTAAATATAATGAAAAGGAAAGGTGAAAGTAAACAAACAGATCTGTTAACCTCCTTTTTTGTTTACATATTAAAACAATCTTTAACAGTTATTTACCCAATTTAAATTAAACCATTTAAATCACGTGAATAAAAAAATATTTGGATCCATTTTCTCATGAGTGCTCATCATATATGATATATGGACATACGTACATTCAGACATATAACACAAAACACAAGTGTGCACACATAATATAATACATACAACACATAACATAATAGTAAAGACCTTATAACTTTTTACAGGTGAAATCTCCATTGCAATGTTTAAAAACTCTATAGTCAAAAAATAGAACTGATCAGCAAAATATTAACCTAGGTCTGTATGAGCTCAAAAAACAAACTTAGAACTTCATGATATGGGAAAGGGCAATAATAAAATAGATATTGAAGAAAGCATCCTGGTTCTGTTGGAGATGTAAGAATAGCCAAACTGGAGTTTTGGATATCAGCTGTTATGGATTTGAGCCAAATCATCTTCTTTTTGGTCTGCAGAAATCGCTTTAGTTAATCTCTCTGGAATCCAAATTGGCTGCTGTTCTCCCTGTGGAAACACACAAACAGACCCCTGACTCCAGAAAATCACTGGGTCAGGACATTAGTTAATCTCTCCAGAATCCAAATCGGCTGCTGTTCTTCCTGTGGAAACACACAAACAGACCCCTGACTCCAGACAATTACTGGGTCAGGACCTTTCCATTGTCCTGTTAGAATATCTTTCCAAAGTACCTTGGGCTTATGTACATTTTTTGGACACATATGCCTTTCTGCAGCACTAAGTCCTGATGAATCCAAATTTTAAAAGTTTAGAGTAAAAAGGGTTATTTTAAGTTTATCCTTGGGGAATATATACCCCTTCCCAATTCCGTCTTTTTGCTTTAATAAGTACATTTTAATAGTTTGATGAGCTCTTTCAACTATGCCTTGTCCCTGTGGATTGTATGGGATTCCTGTTATATGAGTAATGCCAAATGATGAGCAAAATTGTTTAAAAGAGGTAGAAGTATAACCAGGGGCATTATCTGGTTTTAACTGTTTTGGAATGCCCACTGTGGCAAAATTTTGTAAGCAATGAGCTATAGCATCTTTAGTTTTTTTCCTCTGGCATGAAGGGAGCCCATCAAAAATCCAGAAGAAGTATCAACTGTAACATGCAAATATTTTAATTTTCCAAATTCTGGAAAATGTGTGATGTCCATCTGCCAAATATGGTTAGGTATCAATCCTCTAGGATTGACTCCAAGATTAACTTGTGGTAAAAAGGTCACACAATTTTGACATAGTTTTATTATTTGTCTAGCTTGTTCCTTAGTTATTTTAAAATGCTTTTGTAAAGTATTAGCATTGACATGGAACCTTTTATGAAAATTTATAGCTTCTTCTAGTGTAGAGAAAATATGTATGTCATGTGTAGTTTTATCTGCTAAATCATTGTCCAAACTAAGGGCTCCAGGCAATCCTGTATGTGCCCTGATATGTCCTATAAAGAATGGATCTTTTCTGTCCCAGATTAGACTTTGTATAGTGGAAAACAAGGAGAAAACAGTAGAAGAAGGGGAAATCCTACCAGCATCTTCAAGGGATACTATAGCATTAACTATATACTGACTATCGGAAAATAAATTAAATACAGAATCTTTTTTTTTTCTTTTTTTTCTGATTTTTTTTTTATTGGTTGTTCATAACATTACAAAGCTCTTGACATATGATATTTCATACATTAGATTGAAGTGGGTTATGAACCCCCAATTTTACCCCAAATGCAGATAGCAGAATCACGTCGGTTACACATCCACAATTTTACATAATGCCCTAATAGTAATTGTTGTATTCTGCTACCTTTCCTATCCCCTACTATCCCCCCTCCCCTCCCCTCCCAACTTCTCTCTCTATCCCATCTACTGTAATTCATTTCTCTCTTTGTTTATTTTCCCATTCCCCTCACAACCTCTTATGTGTAATTTTGTTTAGCAATGAGGGTCTCCCTTCATTTCCATGCAATTTCCCTTTTTTCTCCCTTTCCCTCCCATCTCAAGTCTCTGTTTAATGTTAATTTTTTAAATACAGAATCTTTAAACATCACAAAAGCTTGTAATACTGCATTAAGCTCTACCTTTTGAGCTGATTGTTTGGGTACTAAAAATGTAAAAGTTTGATCAGGGATAACTACTACTGCTGTACCATTATTTGAACCATCAGTGAATATATTTGGAGCATTCATGATAGGTGTTTTTCTTGTCATTTTTGGAAAAATTACAGGATGCAATGACCAAAAAGACAATAAAGGATTAGATGGTAAGTGGTTATCAAATGAAACATTAGATTTGCACATGATTATTGCCCAAGTATTTAACTCATTAGCTAATTCATCAATTTGATTCATAGTATATGGAGTAATAATTTTATTGGGAGAAATTCCAAATACTCCCTTTGCTGTTTTTATTCCTTTGAGTATTAATTGTCCTACAGCCTCAGGATACCAGTAAGAATAGTGTTAGGAGAATAAGATAAATGTATCCATAATAATGGACCTTCTTGCCAAAATACTCCTGTAGGAATATTTTTTGTTGGTAGTACAATAAATAATAAAGGCAAACTTATATCAATTCTATCCAAATGCATATTTTCCATATATGTTTCAATGATTTTTAATGCCTTTCTTGCTTCAGGCGTTAACATTCGGGGAGAATTTGGATCTGATGGACCTTTTAGGATATCAAATAAAGGTCCCAATTCTCCTGTTGGAATACCTAGATAAGGCCTTATCCAATTTATGTCTCCTAATAACTTTTGAAAGTCATTAAGTGATTTGAGTTGATCTACTTGTATTTGAATTTTTGGTGGATGGACCATGGTTGAGGATAATAGAACTCCTAAATAATTAATTGGAAAATTTAATTGTACTTTATCTATTGCTATCTCTAGATTATAATTTTTTAATAAGTTTGTAAATGTGGCATAACAATCTAGCAATGTGTTTTTAGCTTTGTGTGCTAATAATATATCATCCATATAGTGAAATATTTGTAGTTCAGGATTTTGATTTCTAAGTGGCTGGATTACTTTGTTAACATAAATTTGACACATAGTTGGGCTGTTAGCCATCCCTTGAGGGAGTACTTTCCATTCATATCTCTGATCAGGACCTTCATGATTCAGTGCAGGGATAGTAAATGCAAAATATGGAATATCCTTAGGATGAATTGGAATTGAAAAAAAACAATCTTTAATATCTATAACTAAAACATACCAAGTTTTTGGCAAAGCAGACAATTGAGGAATCCCCGATTCAGCAGGTCCCATAATGACCATTTCATTATTAATGGCTCTTAAATCTTGCAATAATCTCCATTTACCAGATTTCTTTTTGATGACAAAAAATGGGAGTATTATGGGGAGATACAGAAGGTTGTATATGTCCTTCCGCTAATTGTTGTTTGACCAGATCATGGGCTACTTGTATCTTTTCTTTAGTCAAGGGCCACTGAGGAACCCATACTGGTCTTTCTGATTTCCATGTAATTTTTATTGTCTCAGTGGCCCTTTGTGAAAATCCAACCCATGTCTGTCTGTTCCTTGATCTATTTGTATTGGTGCTGCTATACCTTGTTCTTGTTTTTCTAATCTTTTTCCTTTCCTAAAACCTTGTCTAGCCATAATAGTGGGTATATATTGATTGATATTATTTGTTAATGTCAAACCTAATTGATCTAAGACATCTCATCCCCATAAATTTATAGGAAGATGATCCAATACATATGGCTGTATAGTTCCTTCACATCCTTCAGGATCCTTCCAATCTAATACCATTGCACTTCTATGGGGATTAGTTGCCACTCCTAGGCCTCGAAGCGTTTGAGTGGCTTGTTGTAATGGCCAATGTTTTGGCCATTCTTGATGAGAGATGATGCTAAAGTCTGCACCTGTATCCAGTAGCCCATTAAACTCATGTCCTTGAATATTTAGTTTTAGCATGGGGCGAGAATCTAAATTTAAAGAAAGCATAGCCCAATCTACACCTGTGTAGCCTAATCCCTTGGAACCTCTTTCTACAGCATGACTGGAAAATTTATCATGTAGGCTTGGTATTATTAGTAACTGTGCTATTCTATCTCCTGGTGAAATTACTGATATACCCTTTGGAGAACTGGCTATAATTTTTATTTCACCTTCATAATCGGGATCAATTACCCCAGGACTTATCAAAAGTCCTTTTAGAGTAGAAGAGCTGCATCCCAATAATAAGCCTACTGTTCCTTTGGGAAGAGGTCCTTTTACCCCTGTGGGAATAATTTGAACTCCCATCTCTGGAGTTAGTACTGATCTGGCGGAGGCGCAGATGTCCAACCCTGCGCTCCCTCTGGTTTGTCTGATGAGGGATCTGATGGAAAATGTGTCCTAGTCACTACCCTGATGGGGTTGCTGGGTTACTCCAGTGCTCTGTATATTTGTGGTTTGGGGCCCCGGAGCATTGGGGCCCCCTGTCCATTTTTTGGCAACGGAGCCCGATGCCTTTCTCCACAATATTGTGGATAAACACCTTGTCCTTGTTCATTTTTTGATAATGGAGTACCCTCTATGGTGGTTTGAGAACGGCATTCATTAGCCCAATGTCTCCCTCTACGGCATCGTGGGCAAATACCCGGTATTCTACTCCTTTGATACCTAGTTTTGTTAAACCCTCCTCCTATTGGGCAATTCCTTTTAAAATGTCCTGTTTGTTGACAATTGTAGCATGTTCTTGGCCTGGCATATAAAGCCTGTTTTACTGCAGCTGCCACAATTTACACTTGTTCATTAATGTCTCTGGCATCTAAAGCCTGTTTTACTGCAGCTGCCATGACTTGCTCTTGTTCATTAATGTCTCTACATAATTTAATATATGTGTTTAAATCTTTCTGTTTCCATGGTCTAATGATATCTCTGCACCAATGATTCACGTGGTCATAAGCCAGTTGTTTTATTAATGGCATTGCTTGTTCTGTATTCCCAAAAATCCTGGTAGCTGTTTGAATAAGCCTATCTACAAATTCAGCGTAAGGTTCATTAGCTCCTTGTATTACCTTAGATAATTGACCTTGTAAACCTCCATGTCCTTGTAAAGTCTTCCATGCCCTAATCGCCTCTGCAGCAATTTGTGAGTATACGCCAGGATCATGTGCAATTTGTTGCTGCTGATCCTCATAAGGTCCCTTTCCTAACAACATATCTAGATTTCTCTGAGAATAACCAGCTGCTGCATTTCACTTAGCCGTCTCCTTGCAAAATTCCTCATTGGCAACCTTCCATAACAGGTATTGACCTCCATTTAGCACAGCTTTACACATATTAGCCCAATCTGCTCGCGTCATGTTCAAGTTGTTAATGGATTCGACCAAGCTTACAGTGAAGGGTGCTTGAGGACCATAGGTTGTTACAGCCTCTTTTAGCTCCTTCACTGTTTTGAAATTTAAACCCTGGTAAATTCGCTGCCCTCCTACCTCAAATACAGGGCATGTTAATACTTGAGATCCTGTCTCAGGATCCCAACTATCAACTGTGGGGGTTGGGAGCCTCCTAGCATATGGAGGTGGTGCTGTTGATTGGACACTTATGCCCTCTGGTGATAGAATGCTGTTATTAGCAGTCTCCTGTAGAGGTGGTGCTGTTGGTTGGACACTTACGCTCTCTGATAGAAAGGTGTTATTAGCAGTCTCCTGTTGTAACTTTTCCCCTGATGGCTTTTTCTGCTCTAAATTTCCTTCCTCTGTCTCACTAGCTAGAAAGATCTTCTCTTTTACTTGAATCTTTTCCTCTTTCTGACTAATTTGAGAGACCTTCTCTTTTACTTGAATCAATATGTCTTCTGCTTCCTCTACCTTTGTCTGAATTGAAGGCTTTGGACTAAGCAAACCAGATACGAACGTCCACAATGGCAATGTGCCAACTGGCAGAGTCCCTGGGTTGTTCTTTTCTATTCTTTTTAAATCTTCACCATGATGGTCCCACTGTGATATATTTAACAACTCCTCCTTAAAAAGCCATGGGCTACATTTTTGTATTGAATCAACGTATGCCCTGACTGCTCTTGATTTTACTGGGATGCCTCCTTCCTCTAACAATTTACTTAACAGTCTTTCGGTTTGTTTTTTACTAATTGCTGATCCCGTATTTCTACTATAATACAACCCAACAAGATAACACCAAACAAAACCAAGACAGAATGAAATAAAATTGGAACAAAAATTCATTATAGCCTTTCTATCCTCCTGAAATGTGCATCCGTCCTGTCCTTTCTCCCTATCTGTTCCTCAGACGCAAATAGTTTTTCCTCAGATGTGAGCGGTTTTTCTTCCATCTCACTCATCTCCAGGGACAGGCAACTTAAAACAAAAATGAAGCAAAACCAAAGAGGAAACTTAGAATGGCTACCCATCCTCTCGCCCTGCCCTCAGGGGCGAGCAGTTTACTTACCCTCAGTCGCTCCCCGTGCGAGCCACCAAATGCCGCAGTCTGGCTGGGCACAATTCAGGAGCCACTTGTCAAAAGAAACGAACTTTATTTTTAGAACTACAAACACCAAACAAAACAGCTCCTCAGGAAAAAACCCTCAGAGCCCAACTGCCACCACCGGCTTCCACAAGCCTCTCACTCACACAAGCCTCACCACCTCCCACAATCCTCCTGCTCTTGAAGCCGATTGGCTGGGTCGCATGGGCGGAGCCAAAGGAGTCCCCCAATGAGCAGCTCCGTGGTCTGAAAGGGCAGGGAAACAGCCCAATGAACATCACCGCAGAGAAGCCAATCAGCTAGATGTTTCTGGGGCCGCTGTGAGCCAATCATCAGCTTTGCAGTCTGAAGGGCAGGGAAACAGCCCAATGAACATCACTGCAGAGGAGCCAATCAGCTAGATGTTGCTGGGGCTGCTGTGAGCCAATCATCAGCTGGCAGTCTGAAGGGCGGGGAAACAGCCCAGTGAACATCACCGCAGAGGAGCCAATCAGCTAGATGTTGCTGGGGCCACTGTGAACCAATCATCAGCCGGCAGCTGGAAGTTTGCTGGGGCCCCTTTGGCTGTGGCTCTCAACATAATGTCTAGCAGATTTCCCTAAAGGTAGAACACAGAGAGAGAGAGAGAGAGAGAGAGAGAGAGAGAGAGAGAGAACTATATTTTCCAGATAAGGTGATTTAGATTAAACATACCAAACACATCCCTGACTTTAATGCTAATGGGCCTGAGTGGGATATGGAGGCTAGTCTATCTCTAGAGCATTAGACACTATTAGGGCTGTGAACTCTATCCATCTCCACACACAGCTGTCCTCTTGCTGCAGGGGAAACTGTGGGTGTCTCCTGCTCTTCTAAGCTAGATTTTCCCCAGGTGCCCTGGACCCATGCCTGATTTCTGGGACGTTGGCCAGCAATAAGACCCTTGTCATGCTTCAAAAATTGAGTGGGTTTTCTTAAAACAGTAAAAATATACACTGTCACTTTTCTGCTAGACACGAGCCAGCAGCCTTCTTCCATCTCCCAAAAGCAAGGAGAGGGGATAGCCTGATCATGAAAGGGAGTCTGGGGAAGTTGAGCTGAAAAGATGGGTCCTGGAGTCAGCAAATGCTCTACTTTCTAGTTAAAATGAGCCAATGAATTCTCCTTTGAAAGAAGTACATATTCACTGCTCAAATATCAGAGGAAAGTACAAAGGTAAAAAAGTTAAACTACATTTTTTATGGCAGTTTTTAATGTGTCATAAAAATGATATTTTTTAAAGAGACTCACGAAGCATGATCATTTCAAATTCTGGCAATCATGAATATTTTCTCATGGATTTATGTCCTTCTACAAATTAGTAAATACATAACATTCCAGTAGTGGATGGCCATAGTTTAATCCCAAATTGTTGACCTTAACCTTGTGTCATATTTTTCACTATTCTGAAGTATTTTTGGTTGTTCATGGGCAGCATCTCTGAATATTTCCTTAGATCAAATTCCTAAAGGTGACACTGCTGGGTTAAGGAAAGTGCCTTTTTAAATGGCTATTGGTGTATGCTTATGTCTCTCAATTTCCTCTCATATCCAATAGGCTACAATTTTTCTATAACTCTTGTTTTGAAAGGCTACTTTGTTGCAATATGATTGGTCAGTGAGGGTGCAATTAAAACATAATGCAGAGTTCATGTTTGCTTATGCATCATTTTTTTTCTGCAAGAAACACCAAGTGAATGGGAAAACCTGCACCTCATTCAGTGGAGCCCCTGGGGAATGCATGAAGTTCACACATATGAACTCACCTCTTACATCTAGAAAGTGCCAACACTTTGGGTGCCTCCTGACAAAAGCAAACTTCAATGTTTGTTGCAAGGTAAAATATCGTATTCACTGCAGTTTTATGTCCTTTGTAACCATATAATATGTATAGAACTGCTACAATTTGTGTAACATTATCTTCTTTTTTAATATGTTACTGTTGAATGCTCAAATGTTATACCTTAGCCCCATTTTTTCCTTTAAACACTGTGATTTTTATCAGGTGATTTTGTATAGCAGTGATTTTCAAGAAGACCTGTCACCATGCTAGCAGAATGACTGTGTCTGGAACTTAGCATCTATCTGACACAGGCTTGATTCATCGTCGCCCCACAACCTCTTTGTTTTCCTTATCATATCAGAAAATCTTAACACATACTCTGCTACCATAAGAGAGACCCAGGAATCACTCTTCTGTATCATGATGGGCAGTAGAAACAACCAGTTCTCATCACTATGTGCTCACAATGTGACAGAGTGCAGAGTGTTATCGTCCTAGATTTGTTATCAGATTGATCCTATTGCCAAAAGATACCTTGGGTTTATTTCATGGTTTCCTTTCCCACTGCCTCCATTCCGGTAGGCTTTCATCCACACTGTACAGACCATTGGAATATCACCAGCAGACACACCAAATTCTCTCTGCTCTGATGCTTCCATTATGCTACTTCCACTGCATGAAATGTCCTTCCTGCTTTTTTTTATGTACATGGTCAATATTTTCTGAGTCTTGAAGCAAAAACTCAAAGGGAAGCACCTCTGAATTTTTTTCCTTAGGCACCTGGTGGCTGCTTATCTTGGGCCTCACAACACCATTTTCCTCAAAAGTAGCCAACTTTTATTTACATGGATAATTATTTAATTAGTTCTTCTTATCATACAAGCAGCACTCAAAACCCCCAGCTTTCAATAAGGGCTGGGATTCTAAAAAGAAAAAAAAAGCTGTATCTAAAAACTGCATAGACTATACACATCCTGCCCCTCCTCCCACTGAATGTAATCATCATCTTGAATTTTGCCAACAGCCTTCCTTTCTTTCCCTTTATTGTTTTATTGAATCATTCAAATTATTAACTTTTATTTGACTGTGTTTTTTCCCTAGTGTAGAGTACAATTTATTTATTTATGTATTTTTATATTTTTTTAGAGAACAAGTTTTATTTAAAGGATAGAACAGAAACAGACTTCTCTCATCACGACATCATACATGTATTCTGTATAATGATGAGGGTCTCCTTCCATCTTCCATGCAACTCCCCTTCTCCCTCTTTTTCCCTCCCACCTCTCTTCCCCATTTAGTGGTAATCTTCTTCTCATGCTCTTCCTCCCTATTCCATTTTGAGTCACCCCCCTTATATCAGAGAAGACATTTGGCATTTGTTTTTTAGGGATTAGCTAACTTCACTTAGCATAATTTGCTCTAATACCATTCATTTCCCTGCAAATGCCATGATCTTGTTATTTTTTTAGTGCTGAGTAATATTCCATTGTGTATAAATGCCACATTTTTTAATCCATTCATCTATTTAAGGGCATCTAGGTTGGTTCCACATTCTAGTTATTGTGAATTGTGCTGCTATAAACATTGATGTGGCTGTTTCCCTGTAGTATGCTCTTTTTAGGTCTTTTGTGTATAGTCCGAGAAGGGGAATAGCTGGGTCAAATGGTGGCTCCATTCCCAGCTTTCCCAGGAATCTCCAAACTGCTTTCCAAATTGGCTGCACCAATTTGCAGTCTCACCAGCAATGTATGAGTGTACCTTTTCCAGGCCACCCCCCCCCCCCGCATCCTCGCCAGCACTTATTGTTGTTTGACTTCATAATGGCTGCCATTCTTATTGGAGTGAGATGGTATCTTAGAGTAGTTTTAATTTGCATTTCTCTAATTGCTAGAGATGGTGAGCATTCTTTCATGTATTTGTTGATTGATTGTATATCCTCTTCTGAGAAGTGTCTGTTCAAGTCCTTGGCCTATTTGTTGATTGGGTTATTTGTTTTTTGTTGTTTAACTTTTTGAGTTCTTTGTATACTCTAGAGATTAGAACTTTATCTGATGTTTGAGGGGTAAAAATTTGTTCCCAGGATGTAGGCTCCCTATTCACCTCGCATATTATTTCTCTTGCTGAGAAAAAACTTTTTAGTTTGAATTTGTCCCATTTGTTGATTCTTGGTTTTAACTCTTGTGCTATAGGAGTCTTATTAAGGAATTTGGGGCCTGCCCCCACGTGATGAAGATTAGGGCCAACTTTATCTTCTATTAGTTGTAGAGTCTATGGTCTGATTTCTAGCTCCTTGATCCATTTTGAGTTGACTTTTGTGCATGGTGAGAGAAAGGGATTCAATTTCATTTGTTACATATGAATTTTCAGTTCTCCCAGCACCATTTGTTGAAGATGCTATCCTTTCTCCATTGCATGTTTTTAGCACATTTGTCTAATATGAGTTAGTTGTAATTTTGTGGATTTGTCTCAGTGTCCTCTATTCTCTACTGTTGGTCTACCAGCCTGTTTTGGTGCCAGTACCTTGCTGTTTTGTTACTATTGCTCTATAGTATAGTTTAAAATCTGGAATCACGATACCACCAGTTTCATTTTTCCTGCTTAGAATTACTTCAGCTATTCTGGGTCTCTTATTTTTCCAGATGAATTTCATGATTGCTTTTTCTGTTTCTGCAAGGAATGTCATTGAGATTTTGATGGGAATTGCATTGAATCTGTAAAGTGCTTTTGGTAATATGGCCATCTTAATAATATTAATTCTACCAATCCATGAGCAAGGTAAATCCTTCCATATTCTAAGGTCTTCTTCTATTTCTTCTTCAGGGTTCTGTAGTTTTCATTGTTCAGATCTTTCACCTCTTTTGTTAGGTTGATTCCCAGCTATTTTATTTTTTTTTTGAAGATATTATGAATGGAGTAGTTGTCCTCATTTCCATTTCATAGAATTTGTCACTGATATACAGGAATGCCTTTGATTTGTTGGTATTGATTTTATATCCTGCCACTTTGCTGAATTCATTTACTAGTTCTAGAAGTTTCTTGGCTGAACTTTTTGGGTCTGCTAGGTATAGGATCATGTCATTGGCAAATAGTGCTAATTTAAGTTCTTCTTTTCCTATATTTATGCCTTTAATTTCTTTCGTCTGTCTAATTGCTCTGGCTAGTGTTTCAAGAACTATGTTGAATAGAAGTGGTGAGAAAGGGCATCCCTGTCTTGTTCCAGATTTTAAAGGGAATGCCTTCAATTTTTCTCCATTTAGAATGATGCTGGCCTGAGGCCTAGTGTATACAGCTTTTACCATGTTGAGGTAATTTCCTGTTATCCCTAATTTTTCTAATGTTTTGAACATAAAGCGATGCTGTATTTTGTTGAATGCTTTTTCAGCATCTATCGAGATGATCATATGGTTCTTATCTTTAAGTCTATTGATGTGGTGAATTACATTTATTGATTTCTGTATATTGAACCAGCCTTGCATCCCAGGGATGAATCCCACTTGGTCATGGTGCACAATCTTTTTGATATGTTTTTGTATCCGATTTGCCAGAATTTTATTGAGGATTTTTGCATCTATGTTCATTAGAGATATTGGTCTGAAGTTTTCTTTCTTTGAAGTGTCTTTATCTGATTTTGGAATCAGGGTGATGTTGGCCTCATAGAATGAATTTGGAAGTACTCCCTCTTTTTCTATCTCCTGAAATAGAATGAAGAGTATTAGTATTAGTTCTTCTTTAAAGTTCTTGTAAAACTCTGCTGTATATCTGTCCAGTCCTGGGCTTTTCTTGGTTGCTAGTCTTTTGATGGCTTCTTCTATTTCCTCACTTGATATTGGTCTGTTTAGGTTGTTTATATCATCCTGACTCAATCTGGATAGCTCATAGGCCTTAAGGCATTTATTGATGCCTTCACTATCCTCAATTTTATTAGAGTATAGGGTTTCAAAATAATTTCTAATTATCTTCTGTATTTCTGAATTGTCTGTTGTGATGTTGCCTTTTTCATCCCGTAAGCTAGTAATTTGGGTTCTCTCTCTTCTTCTCTTTGTTAGCGTGGCTAGTGGTCTATCAATCTAATTTATTTTTTCAAAGAACCAACTTTTAGTTTTGTCAATTGTTTCGATTGTTTCTTTTGTTTTGATTTCATTGATTTCAGCTCTGATTTTAATTATTTCTTGCCTTCTATTCTATTTGCTGCTGATTTGTTCTTGTTTTTCTAGGGCTTCGAGGTTTAGTGTGAGGTCATTTATTTGTTGGCTTTTCCTTCTTTTAAGGAATGAACTCCATGAAATGAATTTTCCTCTTAGTCCTGCTTTCATAGTGTCCCAGAGATTTCGATATGTGGTGTCTGAGTTTTCATTTATCTCTAAGAATTTTTTAATTTCCTCTTTGATGTCTTCTGTAACCCATTCAGTAGCATATTGTTTATTTTCCATGTGAAGTAGGAATTTTTCTTTTTTATTTTATTATTGATTTCAAATTTCATTCTATTATTATCATCAGCTAAAATGCATGGTAGTATCTTTACTCCTTTGTATTTGCTAAGATTTTCCCTGTGACATAATATATGGTCTATTTTTGAGAAGGATCCATGTGCTGCCGAGAAGAAAGTGTATCCCCTTGATGTTGGGTGGTATGTTCTGTATATGTCAATTAAGTCTAACTTATTAATTGTATTATTGAACTCTATGGTTTCTTTACTCAACTTTTGTTTGGAAGATCTGTCCAGTGGTGAGAGAGGTGTGTTAAAATCTCCCATGACTGGGGCTGGGGATGTGGCTCAAGCGTTAGCACACTCACCTTGCATGGGTGCGACCCGGGTTAGATCCTTAGCACCACATACAAAGATGTTGTTTCCACCAAAAACTAAAAAATAAATATTTAAAAAATTCTCTCTCTCTCTCTCTCTCTCTAAAAAAAAAAATCTCCCATGATTGTGTTGTGGTCTATTTGACTCTTGTACTTGAGAAGAGTTTGTTTGATGAACATAGCTGCACCATTGTTTGGGGCATATATATTAATGATCGTTAAGTCTTGTTGGTATATGGTTCCCTTGAACAACATGTAGTGTCCTTGTTTATCCCTTTTGATTAACTTTGGCTTGAAGTCTATTTTATTTGATACAAGTATGGACACTCCTGCTTGCTTCTGAGGTCCATATGAGTGGTATGATTTTTCCCAACCTTTCACATTCAGTCTGTGTATGTCTTTTCCTATCAGATGAGTCTCCTGTAGGCAGCATATTGTTGGATCTTTTTTTTTTTTAATCCAGTCTACTAGCCTATGTCTTTTGATTGGTGCATTTAAGCCATTAACATTTAGAGTTACTTTTGAGATATGGTTTGTACTTCCAGCCATGTTTGTTTATTTATGTTATTTAACATGATTTGTTTTTCCTCTTTGATTAGTTTTTCCTTTACTGTACTACCACCCGCTGTTGGTTTTCATTGTTATTTTTCATTTCCTTTTCCTGTAATTTTTTGCCAAGATGTTTTGAAGAGCTGGTTTTCTAGCTGCAAATTCTTTTAACTTTTGTTTATCATGGAATATTTTTATTTCATCTTCAATCCTGAAGCTTAATTTCGCTGGATACATGATTCTTGGTTGGAACCCATTTTCTTTCAGTGTTTGAAATATGTTGTTCCAGGATCTTCTAGCTTTCAGAGTCTGTGTTGAAAGATCAGCTGTTATCCTGATTGGTTTACCTCTAAATGTAATCTGCTTCCTCTCTCTTGTGGCTTTTAAGATTCTCTCCTTTTTCTGTATGTTGGGCATCTTCATTATTATGTGTCTTGGTGTGGATCTCTTATGATTTTGTACATTCAGTGTCCTTTAGGCATCTAGGATTTGGATTTATGTTTCATTCTTTAAGTCTGGGAAGTTTTCTAGTATTATTTCACTGAACAGATTGCTCATTCCTTTTGTTTGGACCGCTATACCCTCTTGTATCCCAATAACTTTTAAGTTTGGTGTCTTTATGTTATCCCATATGTCTTGGATGTTCTGCTCATGATTTCTTAACATTCTCGCTGAGCTGTCTATGTTCTTTTCAAGTTGAAATACTTTGTCTTCATTGTCTGATGTTCTAAATTCTAACTGTTCTACTCTGCTGTATCTCATTTGCGTTTTTAATTTGGTTTATTGTTTCCTTCATTTCCAGGATTTTTTTTTTATCCTCTATCTCCCTGTAGAGTTGATCTTTTGCTTCTTGGATTTGTTTATGTAATTCATTGTCAAAGTGATCTTTCGTTGTCTGATTTTGCTGTCTAATGTCTTCCTTGAGACTCCAGATCATCTGAAGCATGTATATCCTGAACTCTTTATCTGACATTCCATCTGCTGCAGATATTACCTCTTCTAATGTTGAATTTACCTGCATTATTTGTGGTCCTTTCTTTCCTTGTCTTTTCATATTGTTCACGTTTCTTTCTGGATCAGCCGCAGAACTGTGCTGGAAGCCACACCCCCTTTTATGGGTTTTAAGGGTTGATGGGCTTCCTCTGGACTAATGCGTGGGGCAGGGCTGGGCTACCTCCTCCGGTCTGGTGTGGTACTGGGCTGCCTCCTCTTGACTGTTTTTAATATCATGGAAAAGTATCATACTGCATGTAATTATAGGCTGAGTATCCCCTATTCAACATGATTGAAATTGGAAGTGTGTCAGATGGTGGAGTTTTGGAATATTTGTGTAGCCAGTACCATTGAGCATCCCTAATGAAAAGAAATCTAAACGCAAATGCTACAAAATCTGAAAAATTTTGAGCATTATATCTATCAGTACTTTAAAACTGTTGGATTTTGGAGCATTTGGGATTTCAGGTGTTTAGGGTTCCTCAATCTGTATTTGTAACATTTTTATTTCATGTTATATTTTTAAGGGTTGTCCACATTGTTTATATCACTGTAATTCTTTCATTTTGCTATTATATATGTCCATCATATTAAGCTGATTAGGTCATTCACATCTTCTATCCTTTGATTGTGTGATTCAGATCTTCTATCCTTTTACTGATACTTTTGCCTCCTTATCAATAACCAAGAGAGAGATTAACATATCCCACAATGATGGTGTATTTATCAATTTCTTTTTAAAGTTTGACGAATTTTCCATCAAATTTTTTGAGACAATTTCATTATACTTAAATTTTTATACCTTTTGATGAACTGGCTCTTTCATAATTAGGTGGTGACCTTCTTCATCTCTGATAAATCTTTGTTTTTATGTTATTTACAAAATATGATATAATAAAAATGTGTTATTATTTGATGTCTAATGTGACTATAACTCAACAGCATTTTTTGCTAGTCTGTATGTGTTTTTAATGTTAACACATATTAATTGTACATACTAAGGGAATCAAATCCAATCTCCCATTTTCCACCCTTCCTGCCTCCCCAACACCCATACCTTTCCCAATCTCTAGTAATCATTATTCCATTTTCAGGTAGGCATTTTTTAGCTTCCACATAAGAAAAAGAAATGCAGTACTGTTTTCCTATACCTGTCTAATTTGGTTTAATGTAATGTTCTCCCATTTCATCCATTTTGCTGCAAATTATGGGATTTCATTCTTTCTGACTGTCTGATATTCTACTGTGTGTATATACCACATTTTCTTTATCCATTCAGCTGTTGATGGGCATCTAGAATCATTCAACATTTTCATTTTTGTGGATAGAGCCAAAGTAAATGGGAGTGCCTGTTTCTCTTTGGTATGCTGATTTAATTTCACTTGGATATACACCCAGATGTGGGATAGCTAGGTTATATGGTAGATCTATTTTCACTTGTTTGAGAAACCTCTAGACTTGTTCACCATAATGGCTAACTCACATTCCTGCCAACATCATGTTAAGTGTCTTTTTCTCCATATCATGACCATCATTTTTTACATTCTGGTTTTTTGATAGTAGCCATTCTAACTGGGGTAAGATGGCATGTCACTGTGGTTTTAATTTGCCTCCTCTAATGCTATTGAGCATTTTTTCATAAACTTGTTGGCCCTTTATTTTTTTTCTTTGAAACTATTCAGATCCACTGATCTTTTCTCAATTGGATTGCTTGTTTATGTGTATGTATATGTTAAATTTTGAGTGCCCTATATACTCTGGGTTTTAATCGTCTAATGACTACTTGGCAAATATCTCCTCCCATCCTGTAGGCTATCTATTCACTCTATTGTTTCCTTTGTGGTGTAGAAGCCTTTTGTTTGATGTAATGCCATTGTTAATTTTTTCTAAGTATTTTTATGATTTTTAGGGCTTTATAGCTATACATAATAGTGGGGTTCATTTTGACATAATCACACATGCATAAAATGTAATTTGCTTCATTTTTAACTTTTTGTTTTTGTTGAACCCATGATGCAAAGAAAAGACCACTGAATCCAATTTAAACCAAATTAAAGCAAGCTTATATTGTGTACACAAGAGAGCTGATCAGTGACTGCCTCACCCAAACACAGGGCCCAAGGACAGCATCTGCTCTAAGGGCAAGGGTATTTTTATAACAAAAAGTTCCAAAGGCAAGTGTCTTGGGAACTTACAGCTAACAGAGTTCTGGCAAATGTAACACAAGGGCAGATTGCAGATTAATATTAATATTAATATTTCAAGGTAGGGGGTAAATTCAGATTCCAACATCAGAATTATGAGGCACGGCTGAGGTTTCAGGGAGGGTTGTTATCTGCTCAGAGAGAGCACCGGACATGAGTGAGTTCAAAGCACGGGCAGGAATTCCAAACAAGTTTATACATCAAAATAGAGTCAGCCCAAATAGAAATCTTAGTATTTTACAGTAAAACAGAAATGAAATTTTTAGAACTTTGTGATGAGATGGCTCCCAATCTTAAGATGGAATTAGGCTGAGTTCATCAGATTTCTGTACTTTTGGAGTCCTCTCCAGAAAATAATTACTTATACTAATGATTTGAAGTATTTACCCTCAATTTTCTTTTAGTAGTTTTGAGTTTCAGGTCTTACGCTCTGCCATTTTGTTGATTTGTGTACAGGGTGAGTGGTGAGGACCAAGTTTCATGGCAACAGCCTGCTGTTTTGGTTACTGTGACTCTGTAGTATGTCTTGAAATCAGGTATTGTAATGTCTCTAAGTTTTTCTTTGTTATGCTTTGAAGGGTTTTTTCTTTCCTATTTTTTAATTTTTTCCTCAAGATTACTTCAGCCATTCAGGGTCTATTCTGATTCCATATGAATTTTAGGATTGGTTGTTCTAGTTCTGTGGAGGATGCCATTAGTATTTTCATGAGTATTTCCTTCAATCCCTAAATAGTTTTGGGTAGTATTTGCATTTCAGCAACATTAATTCTTTCAGTCCATGCACATGGGAGGTCCTTCCATTCATGTGTGTTCTCTTCAAATTTCTTCCATTAATGTTTTCTAATTTTCATGGTTAGAGATCTTTTACTTTCTTGGTTAAATTTATTTCTAAGCATTTTATTTAATTTTGTTGTAGCTATTGTGAATGGAATTACTTTCATGATTTCTGTCTCAGCAAATCTGTTATTTGTGTATATTCATTATTGAAAATTTATGTATGTTGATTTTGAATCCTGCTACTTTACTGAATTGCTTTATAAGTACTAATAATTGTCTTTTGACAAAGTCTTTAGTTGTTGTTGTTTTTTTATACAGAGAACCATTACTATCAGTTTTTCCTTACCCCACAAAACAACTCTTCATAACTGGGCTTTAACTGTTACCCCAGTCCCATGTCCACCCCAGAGAATAACAGTATTAGATCAGAACACTTATAACTCACCAATCCTAAGACTAGAGAAAGTAATAGGGAAGCAACTGCTTATGGATCAATCCCCACCAATTTTTCTCAGCTTCTCATAGGCACAGAGCTTCTGTAATGTCCTCGTTTACTGCTGAGAACACATAGACCTGAAGTGTGAGCCACTGCAAATATGGTGGTGCCGCGTCCGGCAGAAATGGACCGAGTCCGGCGGGAGACGTCGGGGTTAACAAAGACACAGGAGTCCGAGGTCCTTCATCCAGGGGGAATCTATCTTTATTAGCTCAGCACATACTTATATATTTTTTTGCAAAAGGCATGGAAGGTTACTAGTAGGCGGGGGCAAAGGGGAAGGAAAAACAAGTGGTTCATGTCGACTCATAATGAGCCTTCAACCAGGAACCTTATCAGACCCAAGCAGGTCAGGACGTTCCCACATGACTGTTATAGGCTGAATAATATGGAAACAGACACCACAAATCCTTCAAGGCCTTGTGAGCTGGCCTCTTTGACGTTCACAACAAGAAACCAGGGCTGGATCCAAGCCCTGGGGGCCGGGGGGAGTCCGTGCCAGCAGTTCCCCCTCTTTTGTTTGTTGCACGTCAAAGGGAATCAAGTAGCCCCTGTCTTATGTCGTTCACTGCCCTTACACTGCTTACCCGTCTCTGGGGAGGCCCCATTCCCCTGTCTTAGGTTGCAGTGTAAGCATGAAAGTTGCCCGTCTCTGGGTACTACAAGATCAGCTCGTTGTTGCCAAGGCATTTAGTGGTAGCGATCCAGCCAGTCATTATTGGGTCTCTAATTGGTTCCGGTTCGACAAGGCATAGAGTCAGAGGAGAGGAATAACAAAAATAAAGAAGGAAAAGGGGGTAAAAGGAGGAAGGCATGAAGCAGGGATCATTGTAGAAAAATCATCTTCGAATCGGTCGGAGACAAACTTCAGCAAAATCATCCTTGGTTTGTAGGCGTTGATAATGAACCTGTATTGGCTTAGAAGTCAGAATGTTAATTTGATCTTTAATAAATTGTGTCATTCTCTTTACAAGGCAGGGGCCTACAGCAACTATAAGGAGGAGACCGAAAAGCGGTCCCATATTGTGAGTGGCGGCATCTGCTTTAGCATTGCCTTCCGCCAGAGGCCCAGGAAGCTCTGAATGTCCTCGGATATGTCCAATGAATAAAGGATCTCGTCTAGCCCAAACAAGGAGCTGAACCGTTTGTAATTGTTTCTTGATAGTAGATTGTCTGCCAATATAGGGGGCTGTTTCAATAACTAAGGCTAAATTGGCAACATAGAGACTATCAGTGTACACATTAAGTGGGGTGGAATTGTAAAGTTTAAGGGCCATAATTAGAGCCTCAACTTTTGATCTTTGGGCAGACAGTTTAGGAACAGGGTGTCGAATTACTTGAGACCCATCAAAAACAACAGCAAACCCCTCTTTTGCTCTATCTGTATAAACAGTCTGAGCTCCTGGGATAGGTTCCCCTTTAATAATTTTAGGAAAAATAATAGAACATTTTTTAAGGCCTTCTAGAAGTTTATGTCGGGGAAAGTGATTATCAATTTTACCTTTGAAATTACAAAGAAAAAGACACCAAAGATCATGTTCTTGTTGTAATTTTAAAATCATATCCTGGGTATAAGGCTGAATGAGAATGTCAAAAGTTTTTCCAAACAGTGCATCACCCAAATATTTGGCTTTCCAGATCAGATTTATCACTAGTTCATAAAAGGGAGTTATCACCGGAGAGTTAGAAGCGGGTAGATGGACCCAATAGATGGGACCTGTTTGCCAAAACACTCCAGTAGGAGTTAATTTTGATGGCAGGATTATAAATGATAGGGGTATAGAATAATCTATCTGGGTAACCTGTATCTTTTGTGGGGCTGTTTTTATTAACCTGAGTGCCTTCAAGGCTTTTGGAGTAGGTTTTCACAGGGAGGTGGGTGAGGGGTCTTTTCTCAAAAGGTCATACAGGGGTTTAAGTTAGTAGTTCAATATACTTAATGTTTAATCAACAATATGAATTTATTTACCAAAATTAATCTTTATCTTAAACAGTAAGAATTATTAGGCAATAAGGATCTTTCTTTAAAGAAATAAACTTACATTTTAATAGGTGTTTGTCATGTCAAAATATGGACAAAATTTTTGCTCACATTAATATAGTTAAATTAGGAAAATAACCTGAAATACCCTTAAATTAATTATAGTCAGTTTAGTATATATAAATCTCTTTTTTAATTGTTCTAACTTTTTACATCATCTGTTTAGATATCAATATAAAAATCTTTTTCTCCCTTTTTTTTTTTTTTTTTGGAAAATGAATATAAAGACCTTGTTTTACCCAAAGATGATTTCTTTCTTCTTTTTGGGATCCATGTGTGCTTTTTCTTTGTTGAAACATCTTTTTCTTAAAAAAAAATATACTTTGGAACAATTTCTGAAAACCTTAGAATCTATAAACAAATTATTATACTTTGATAAGAAATATCAATGAAAGTATGGTTAAAACCCTTAGATATTTTGTAGAAATAATTATAATAATTTATCATCTTATGAGTTTAAACAGTAACTTTGAGAATTAGAAATTACTTGGTTGTATTTTCACTTAAAAGCAAATTTACAGTAAACACATTTATCTCAAATATCTGTAACTGAAAAGGCAGAGTATCTTGATAAATGTAAATATAAAACATAAATTATGGGCTTCCTGTTGAAGAAAAACAATTAGGCAAATATATATTAACTAATCAATTAGGCATGTGTTAATTAATTTATGGATTAACAAATATAGGTTATTTAAATATTTAAAAAATATATATTAAGAATAAGAACTTAACTTATAATTGTATTAACTTTATGTAACCACGTGGTCTTAAAATATTTGGATCTATTTTAATTTATTTTTAATTAGGAGTGCACTCTTCTATGTGACATCACTTGATGTACTGAAATAAGATCCTTGAGTATACATTTTTATTTTTATAGTTAGCAATGAAAATAAGGATTTTTTGGTCATCACAGGAACTTTGCCGGCTTGTTCCTGTGGCGAGCAAATGCATCCTTATAACCTCTAAAATTAAAAGTAAAATATAAAGAAGCATATTTGATATCTCTCATCAATAGAACATTATTTAGTAACACAACTATAAAGAAAAAGTCAGGTTATTTAACTTAGAACTAGCTTAAATTTAGGACTGTAACATAGAAACTTGTAGAATTAAATTTTGTCTGAAAAAGATATCTTTCGTTAGCATTTACAGGTAGGCATCTTTTAAAAATACAGGCTCTGAGCAGCTCCGGTAGAAATCTGAAACACAGCAGTACAGGTTAGTGGCTGGAAGGTGGGACTAGAAGTCCTGTCTGAGTGACTGTGGAAGAACCAATCGGAAGCCCGCAAAAGTGTGGGAGGTGGGACCAGGAAGCCGCTCTTCCGGCCAGGCAGCCCATGGTTACCATGGTGATGTAAACAGCATGGAGTCCGCTGCCCATTTTGGGGGCAAAAGTTCCCCAAGTTTTCCTAACCGATTGTATTTTGTTTGATTTTGTCTGCATTTTTCCCCGCCTGGCCAAGATCTTACTGCGGTAGCAGCTTGTTTTGTCTCTGTATCGCCCCGTACACTCTGGCTTTCGGGGCCCGGGGTGGGCCCCTGTTCCCGTTTCCCGGCTGCAATGGGCGTCCCTGAGCAACAAACTTGGAAGGACACTCGCTGCTCCAATGATTCCCCTTGCCACATTGGGGACAGGGGCCAGGCGTGCCTTCCCGACCCCGCCTATCCCCCTCGGGACAATTTCATTTCTTTCTATCTGCATCAATCAGGCTATGAAGTCAGAATAAGGCTCAGAGGGTCCTTGGGCAATTTTTGAAATTTTTGTTTCAGCATTTGAAATAGGTAGAGCCTTCCAAGCCTGAACGGCTGCTGCAGCTATCTGAGCATAGACCCCAGGATCATAATTAATTTGTTGATTTATGATAGCATATTGTCCCGAGCCTGTTAACATTTCAAGGTTACGCCGTGGGAAGCCGGCGTCCTGATTGACTCGGGCTAGCTCGTGACACCTCTCTTGATTTTCACTTTCCCACAACAAAAAAAATCCCCTCCGAACAACACAGCCCTACAAAGCTGTTGCCAGTCACTAGGTGTCAGCTGATTGGCAGAGAAAGACTTGAAGAGAGTCAATGTGAAGGGGGCATGGGGTCTGTAATTAGTAATTGCCTCCTTTAGTTGTTTAATATCCTTAAAGGCTAAAGAAACATACACTCTGGCCGGCTGTCCATAGGCATCCAGGTTTTCAATTACTGGAAAAGTTTGGGCCGTCTTAGGCTGCCACTGAACACCCCTGCCCCCCCCCCCCGCCTTCTGGGGTTGTCCTCGTCCCAATTGGGGTTGTAAGGAGGGAGCGCAACAGGGATTGGGGCCATAGGTGCTTTAAATCTTGGCTTCTTCATTCGACCCTCCAGTTCCTCTATCTCCCTTTCCAGTTCCTCCTCCTGCCAGCTGTTACCATGGAGCCCAGTTAGTAACTCCCTTATCTTAGAAATGTACTCAGCACTGTGAAGCCCAGCTCAAGGCCAGAGGCCTTGTTTACATATTTTTGTGAAAAACTAGTAAGGGAGTGTCCAGCGCCTGGAGTGCTAATTTTTCAGACAGTAGCCAAATAAAACAGGGCAATATGAAAATAGGAAATTTATCCACATTGAACTTTTTTGTAGAGATTCTTTTGCTGAAAATCCTAAAATAAGCCATGGTGAATATTCTGGAGAAGGTCAGTTAAGACTTTTTTGTGGGCCTATTAGGGAGGGGGAAGATGAGAAGGCAGGGTTGAGAGCAGCTAGGGTGGATCTAAGAATGAAGAAGGAGATGTGAAAGAATAATGGGAAAGGGGTAAGGACTCTGCCATTTGCTCTTCCTGGACCTGATTAAGGGCCTGTTCACATTCAGCAAGCTGTTCTTTAATCTTTATTTTATCTATTAACAAAACATTTTTAACCAGTCTCCATAAAGAGAAAGTGGAGATTGGGATACTTTCCGGACCTTGATCCCTCAACAATCTTTGTAAATCACATCTGACCTGATCCCAATCATTGTTATTAAGAAATCCCCCTGTCAGAAACCAAGGACATGCCTGGGCAATAACTTCAACAAATTCGGTTACAGTTTTTGTTTTTATTTTGGTTCCCTGTGTGTTCAACAGCTCTCTGAGTTCGTTGGCCAGACGAACTTTGGCTGCTGAGTTACCCATGGTAGCTACCTGTTCCTAGTTTAAGTTTCAATTTTTCCCCCTTCTCTTTACGAAGGCTTCTTTTCCCCTTCTCTTTACGAAGGCTTCTTTTCCCCTTCTCTTTACGAAGGCTATTTTCCCCTTCTCTTTACGAAGGCTATTTTTCCCCTTCTCTTATGGAAGGTCTCTTTTCCCCTTCTCTTATGGAAGGTCTCCAATTCTCCCCCTTCTCTTATGGAAGGTGAGTCCCGTCCGCTTACCTCCGCTTTCCCGTCGGTGGGACTTCCAATCTGCCGCGTCCGGCAGAAATGGACCGAGTCCGGCGGGAGACGTCGGGGTTAACAAAGACACAGGAGTCCGAGGTCCTTCATCCAGGGGGAATCTATCTTTATTAGCTCAGCACATACTTATATATTTTTTTGCAAAAGGCATGGAAGGTTACTAGTAGGCGGGGGCAAAGGGGAAGGAAAAACAAGTGGTTCATGTCGACTCATAATGAGCCTTCAACCAGGAACCTTATCAGACCCAAGCAGGTCAGGACGTTCCCACATGACTGTTATAGGCTGAATAATATGGAAACAGACACCACAAATCCTTCAAGGCCTTGTGAGCTGGCCTCTTTGACGTGCACAACAAGAAACCAGGGCTGGATCCAAGCCCTGGGGGCCGGGGGGAGTCCGTGCCAGCATGGTGGCACTAGCCCCAAAGTAACAGGGTAGGGGGAAGAGCAGAACCTCAGCATTTGGGATTGAAATGTAATGGGACAAACCCAATTTTAAGCATTGTGGGAATGTGAAGTTGTGCATTTTTTTTTAATTTGGCTATTTTATATGCTCTACATTTAGAAGCATAAATAACATGAAGTTCTAGTTGCTATAAGATATAAGACTTCACCCTACAAGAAAGTGAACCTAATTCCCCAGATGTGGCAACCCTCATTTCCTGTTCAGAATGTCAGAGAGAAGCCAAGGAGCGAAAGAACATTGAATTCTGAGGTTTTCTTAGACCCCACAAGTGCTAAGAAGGCATGACAAGGATCTCAGGGAAACACATTACCCACTCACTCTGCCTCTTCCTCATCAAGTCTCATACCCATAGGTGATAGCACTGGATTCAGCAAAGATCAGGGACTCCAGTGCCAAATGCAATGAAGAAACCAAAGACTGTTCTCTAAACTGTAAACATAAGTGTGTCTAGCTCTTCCCTTTGCTGCCCATTTCTGATCAACACCAGGAGAATAGGCTCCTGTCTTTCTGCAAACAATTCTCCCTCCCAGAGAATGTGTCTATGTTTCTTAAAACTAAATTCTAACATCCTTCGAAGATACTCAGGGATAACAATTAGTAAAAAATTATTAATAAGAATTAAAGGAAGATTGTATTGAGTACTGCATCAGGTTGAACATTTATATGAATAAATTCTTCACAGTAATCCTAGTAGGGAGGTATTATCATCACCATTTTTAAGTGAAGCTGAGCAGGGTAGGAAACTGGCTAAAGTTCATACAGTTATTAAGCAATGGAGCTGGGATCCTAATTGAGACAGACCAAAATAGAGTTTGACTTCTGGAAGTCAAGCTCTTCCTATCTTCCCCGAACATGCAAAAAAGTATATTTTAATGCTTATGTTTCCCATAGTGCTTGATCTATTCATTCCTATTGTGCTGAAATCATCTCAAGCCTCTGATTTTAGTTTCTCTAGTGAAATTATTAGATTCATTGAAAACAGAAAAGGAGCTATTTACATTTGTTTGTTTGTTTTCCCTGGAGAGCTCGGCAATTATTAGTTGTTGTATGCATATTTATTAAAATTGAGACAAATAAAATCAAAAGTATATTATGCAAATTAAACCAGTAATATTGTAGCATGAGTTGAAAAACTGCCTTCCAGTCAACACGTGTCTCTGGAATACCACGGGACTTCCCTTTGAGCTTTCCCATCTATATTTCCTTTGTAATAAAAAGAACATTATTAAATAATTCAAACAATAAGAGAAACTCACATTTACAATCAGAATTCAGAGAAGTATCTGGCCAATTTCATGGATCTAAAAATTAATATTTAGTATAAAAATGATAGATGGGAGAGATTTGAAGCCCAAAGGGCTGACCACATTTTGGCTATTTATGTTTTCAATACCATTGAAAAAGAGACTTGAGTTCTAAGTTCAGTTTCCACATCCATAAAACAGAAATAACAAGTTCTATTAATTGGGGTTTGACAAAGCAAAGAGAAAATAAATAGCCCAGCACCTAATAGGGCCTTAATTAATACATAGTAACTATTATGATAAAGATATAGTAAGTACAGTGTATAAGAACCTAGCCTTGTGAGTCAGAAAGATCTAGGTTTAAATCCTAGATCTGTCATTTACAAGCTGTTTGACTTTGGCAAATTTATATAACTTCCCTAAGCTTTAATTTCTTCAATTAAACTATCATAAAGACTTCCAAGCCCTACCATAATAAAGCAGTTTCCACTGAACTAGCCCTACTGCTAAACATAACCATAAAAACAGATTAAAATATGTAAAAAAAATTGTTAGAAGCCATTGTAGGGCAATTAATGAAAGCAGAATTGGAGGAGATATGATTTTGAAGAGATTCTAGCAAGAGTCTATCTCAGTATTTCTGATATAACAAAATACCCCAGACTGGGTAATTTATAAACAATAGAAATTTATTTCTTATGTTGTAGAGGCTGGGAATTCCAAGAGTAAAGTGCCAGCAGGATTGGTGAGTGTCCGGTGACAGCTGCTCTCTGGTTCCAAGATGGGACCTTGGCAATCAGGGGTGGTGGCACACACCTATAATCCCAGAGGCTCAGGAGGCAGGGGCAGAAGGATTACTTGTTCAAAGCCTGCCTCAGCAATTTAGTGAGGCCCTAAACAACTTAGCAAGGCCCTGTGTAAAAACAGAAAATAAAAGGGGCTGGAGATGTGGCTCAGTAGTTAAGCATTCCTGAGTTCAATCCCTGGTACCTAAAAGGAAAAAAGAAAAAATGGGATCTTGCTTTCAAATCCTCCTAAAGGAAGGAACACTGTGTCCTCAGGAATAGTTCCCTCTGGCCCTTTGGTAACACACTAATCCATCTATGAGACCAGATCCCTTGTTATGGCTTTGACAGGAAGTGTTCCCCAAAAGCCCTGTGTTTCTGCAGAGTTAAAATGATTGAACTGTAACCTCATCAGTCCATTCTGGTCTAAATGGATTGAGTGGAAACTGTAGGTAGGCAGATGGGCTGTGGCTAGAGGAGATGGGTCACTAGGTGTGTTCCCTGGAACTGTAGTCTTCCCTGTGGCCCTTTCCTCCTTCCCTCTCTGTCTCCCTCTCCACTTCCTGGCCCCTCTATGAGCAGAGTAGTTTTCTTCTTCCCCCGTGATGTGTAGCCTCACTTGGACCCACAGCAATGGAGTCAGTTGTCTATGGACTGAGACCTCTAAAACCTTGAGCCCAAATAAACTTTACTTCCTTTAAATTGTTTTAATCAGGTGTTTTGGTCACAGCTACACAAAAGCTGACTAAAACCGAAAACAATAATCAACTCCTAAAGACTCACCTCTTAACATCACTACAGTGATTCAATTTCAACATTTTGGAGGAGATATATACAAACTGTAGCAGGGCGATTTATTCCATTTTGTTTTGTTCTGTTTTGTTCCCTGAGAGCATTTTCCAATTTATAGTGCATGTAAATTGAGCCCGAGAAGAAAATGGTTGTCTCACTGGGCTGAAAAGACAAAAGTTGGCACTCAGAAACAAGAAGGACTTGAGGGTGAATCCCAGAGAAAATAGAGTCTGGGCATTGAGCTCATATGCCTTTAAGGTTTGTTTTGTTTTGTTTTTGTTGTTGTTGTTGTTTTATTACATCCTAAACTATATGAGACAGAGAATGACATCAAGACAACCAGTAGAAAAACAGCAACTGGAAGCCTAAAAAAATGAACAAATATTTAAGCCATCATACATTACTGAAAAGACAGAAATTGGACTTCTATCCCCCATCAAGATGGACAGGGCTTTTCAAAGAACCCGAAGGGACCTTTAGGTCATTAAGAATAAGAGTTGTATCAGAGGGAAAAGGGCAAAATTCAATTATAAGAACACCGATGACAAGATCACTATGATGATCTGTGCTATATCTGCTTACTAGGAGGAAATCAACCTCTTTGGACAAAGATAACTTCATTGAGAACTTCTGTAACTTTTTATCCACAATATCCATCATAAAAAGAATACACAATGGTTAGAGGTGTAGCTCAGTGGTACAGCACTTGCCCAGCATGTATGAGCTCCTGAGTTTAATCCTCAGTACCACATACACACCAAAAAAGCCATACTATAAAAAAAAACAGAACCAAATCATTATTTGATAATTAATATTTTAAATTAAGATAGAATAGAATCAAATTACGAACAATTGAAAGTATCAATAAAAACAGATAAACAGATGGTCAAGATAGCAAAGATATCAAACAGGAACTCTAAATAACTATGATTTATATATTGAAAACAATAAATAAAAGCATAGCTATTCACCAAAATTCTAAAATCTATTAAATAATTTCATATATAAATTTTAGAACTTAAAAATAGTATAAATAATATGAAGAATTTCAAATAAGAGGTTTTTTTAAACCCCCCCCCTTTTAGTTGCAGATTGGCACAATGACTTTATTTTTTTTTATTTATTTATGTGGTGCTGAGAATCAAACCCAGTGCCTCATATGTGTGAGATAAGCACTCCACCACTGAGCCACAATCCCAGTCCTCAAATAAAAGTTTAATAGAAGATTAGAAAAAAAGGAGGATTAGTGGGTTGTTTGTGGGTCTAAAATATATATAGTTTAAAATATATAACAAGATGCATGTATAAATATGGCTTATTAAATCTCATTATTATGTATAATCATGTGTACCAAAAAAAGGAAAAGAAAATTACATATGTATGTATATATAACTGTGTGTGTATGTGTGCATATATATATGAGTATATAACAAGAACAGCACAAAAAGTAAAAAGAAGAAATGGAGTTAAATTACTGTCCTGCATCACTTGGAAAGTGATAAAAAACTATTCAAGGGGGTCTACAGCAACAGCAAGGCACTAAGCAATTCAGTGAGACCCTGTCTCTAAATAAAATACAAAATAGGGCTGGGGATGTGGCTCAGTGATTTGAGTGCCCCTGAGTTCAATCTTCAGTACCCTCCTGCTCAAAAAAAAAGGGAGGTGGGGTCTAATAAATCCAGGAATTATAACTTCTAGTGAAACCACTAAAGGAATAATAAAATGATACCTAATTAAAGGACAAACAAAAGAAATTTTAAAATAAAAATAATGGATCAAAAAAGGAACAAAGAAAAATAAATAGAAAAAAATAGCAAGATGATATAATTAAACCCAACTATCTCGATAATTAAATATAAATTGATCAAATACTCAAACTATATGACATTGATCATCAGACTGGATAAAGAAGCAAATTATAATTATATAGCATTTACAAGTCACATGCTTTGCATATAAGGGCATAAAGGGTTTGTTGTAATGGGAGTACAAAACTTCAAAAGAGACAAAGCAAGAGCTGACAAAACTAAGAAAGAGAAAACTCCACATATTTGGAAATTTCAGCAGATCTTTCTTGACAACTAGTAAAAATTAGCCAAGAAAATCAATAAGGATATAGATGTAACTGTGATAATTAGCATATAGAGAATGCTCCTTGCACTAACCCAATAATTGCAAAACTACACACTATTTTCATTTACCACAATAGATTGAATAAACTATGGAAATGGTGCCTGAGACTCAGGTTTGTCTGCACAGCCACGTGCACTCTCATAGTTTCAACAACTCCTCTGCTAAGATGCTCCCAGGCCGCAATCTCTTTCACACACTCTCTTATCCTCTCAACTGATTTACCTCAACAGGCTCTTAGCTGGCTCCTCTGACTCCCTTTTCCTTCTGTTCAGTCCATTTTCCACATGCCTGATCATAGCACATCTATGTTTAAAGGCAAAGAACAGAATATTTGTTTGGTCTTAAAGATTCTCTTCCAGCCAGATGCAGTGGAGCACACCTGTAATCCCAGAGGCTTGGGAGGCAGGAGGATCACAAGTTCAAAGCCAATCTCAGCAACTTAGCCAGCCCCTCAGCAACTTAGCAAGACCCTGTCTCAAAATAAAAAAATTAAAAAAGGGCTGGGGTGTAGTTCAGTAGTGGGGCACCCCTGGGTTCAATTCCTGGTACAAAAAAAAAAAAAGAAAGAAGTTCTCTTCCACAGATTGACTGTTAGTGGCACGTGGGGTTGGGAAATATCAACAATACAGTGAAGAATTTAGACAATACCTTGACCAGGTGATCAAACTCAAACACTAGTGCGTGGCAGATGGTTGTTGTGTGTCTCTCAGTGTGGCACCCCCGGATAGACACTACGCCGCTAGTCCATCCAGGAATACATTGCCTGGTTCTATGAGGCTCTTCATGAGGAAACATCAGACAAATGCAAAATAATGAAACTTTGGTTACAGAGGGGGAGTGGATTTATTCTTCAACGAGGCCAATATTGCAAAAGATTAATAAAAGTTGAGGAACTGTTTCCAGATTAAAGACTTAGGAAACATCGTGATTAAATAGAACATGTGATCAGAGGATAGAATATGTCCTGGAGGGCAAAACTATTATATGAGACATTGTCATTCTATTGGTTTGTGGTTACTTGTCATTTGACAAAATTGGAGTATGAACTATAGGTAAATGAACATTAGATTAATGGTAAGTTTCCTAAAGTTAATAACTGTACTGTAGTTATTGTAAGATAATATCTGTATTCTTAGGAAATATACAGTGAAATATAGAAATAAAGGTGCATGTTATGCATAACTTAGTCTTTCAAAGAGTTCAGGGGGAAGTGTGTAGGTGTGTGTGTGTGTGTGTGTGTGTGTGTAGAGATGACAGGGTAGAGGAGAGAAAGAAAATGATAAAGCAAATAAGAAAATGTCAATAATAAGCAATTAGAGTATAACAAAGTCTTTGTACTATTTTTTACTCTTTCTAAAAATATTTTTCAAATGAAAGTCTTTATAAAAATGAAAGAAAAAAATTAATTGTTCTTTAGAATTTAAGTGTTATTTTTTTAAACCGAGGTAAGCCTGAGAATCCTTATGGATTCTGACTCCATAAGTCAGTTTAACTTTACACCTCCAAGTAGCTCTAAAGTCAGAGGCATATTAGCCTGGACCACATCCTCAGACTGATATTGGGGACTTAAAAGAGTCCACTTTAGGGACATTCACTCATACTAGGAGAAAGTTATTTTCTTTGCAATACTTGTTTTGATCTTTCTACTAATTTCAAGAAGAGTTCCTAGGTTATTCAGCTTTTTGTCATTGTGAACAAAATACCTGACCAGAACAACTTAGAATAAAAGTTTATTCTGCTTCCTGGTTTCAGAGGTTCAGTCCATGCTGATTCTATCACTTTGTATCCAAAGTGAAGTGGAGCATCATGACTGAAGGCAAGGCAGAGGAAACATGCTCAGTTCAACTTATAGCAGTCAGAAATATGTGGGGGAGGTGGGCTAAAGGGAAGATGAACACTTCCCGGGGATGCCCCAGTGATCCATCTCCCCCAGCCGCATCTCACCTGCCTACAGTTGCTACCTGGTAGATCCATTAAAACTAGGATGGACTGAGTTACAGATCTCATAACATGATCCTTTCACCTCTGAATATTCCTGCATTAACACAGGGGCCTTTGGGGGACACCTTATATCCAATCATAATGTCCCTATTTGGAGTTGGTATGTCTTTAATGCCTCTTATTACATGCTCATCTTTTCCTAACAAAGAGATAGCAGGGTGCAGGTTACAGCAGGTACTGAATTATCAATAAAGCTGCTATTATAAATATGATAATTTTGACTTACAATAATAGTCAATGGTGATTTTCTATTAATCCTAGTTATAAAAAGTTTCTGTTAAAAATGAACCAACTAATTTAATAAAGTTGACTTAAAAACATAATAATTCATGTAGAATATATATATGAACAAAAATTATAACAATGGTACAGCAAATGACTGATGCTTAAAAAAATACAATCCAAAAGGGAAAATTTAGGCCAAATTGGCCCAAATCTCCTTTCCAACTTCATTTCACCACTCCACATTTTCTTATGCATGATTCCCAGCTCCCTGAGAAAGCCCAACACTATCAGTGTCTAGAAAAGTTCTCCTGACTCTCTTCTTACTGAGTCTTCCTGCTCTCCTCCCCATCCTGACCCCAACTGGCTCTGTTCTGTGAAATGATTTCATCAATAAAGACAGAATATAAAGGCCTGGCCCTTTAAGAAAGCTAGGGGGAAAATAGAACATTTATTCCCTTGGGGAAAAGAGCCCTGAGTCAGTGAGATAAGAATAGCTAAGACAGTAATTTTACTTCTAGGAATGTATTCTTGGGTAATAATCAGAGAGGCACACAAATTATTTTGTGCACTGACATTTCTTACTGTATAAATTTATAACCGCAAACTGAAGACTTCAATGTTCAACAATAGAAGACTAGTTAAATAATGGTCCATAATACAGAGGGACCATGGTTTAATTTACCAATGAAAACTATACATTTAAAGACATTTTGATGATATGGGAAAATATTTGAGGATGTAGAAGAAACATTAATTTTCTCTTCACTATCTAGTTCTTCCTTCCTATTTGGCATGGTATTATGGTTTGGATCTTAAATGTCCCCCAAAGGTTAATGCATTGAAGGCTGGGTCCCCGGCTAATAGTGCTATTGGAAGAGGTAGAAACTTTAGGGGATAGGACCTAAGTAAACAAAGCTAGGTTATAGGAAGGCTGTGCCCCTGGCAGCGTATTAGGAACTGGGGACATTCTTCCTTTCCCCTCCTTCCCCTCCCCTTCTTGGCCGCCATGATGTTGGTAGCAAAAGATTTTCTCCCATTCTACAGGCTCTCTCTTCACATTCTTGATTATTTCTTTTGCTGTGAAACACAGATGTTTTGCCTCTACCTCTAGTGTTTTTCATTCAGTAGATCAATGGAGCCCAAGAATGTGCATTTATAACAAGCTTGAAAGTGATGATCATGTTGGTCCAGAGACCACACTTTGAGACCCACTGGCTTAGGAAAGGGAGATGAATCCATTCTCCCCAAATATTTTATGGCCATGTATGTTAGTCAGCTTTCCTGCACTGTAACAAAATACCTGAGGAAAGGTTTGTTTTGACTTATGGTTTCAGTCTATGGCTTTTTGCCCCATTGCTTTGGGCCTGTGATGAGACAGAATATCATGGCAGGGAGCAGTAGAGAGATTCCTCAGAAATCTTGGAATGGAACCACTATTTGACCCAGTTATCCTACTCCTTGGTTTATACACAAAGGACTTAAAATCAGCATACTACAGTGATGTAGCTACATCAATGTTTATAACAGCTCAATTCACAATAGCTAAACCATGGGACTGACCCAGATGCCCTTCAATAGATGAATAAAGAAAATGTGATATATATATATATATATATATACATACACACACACAAACACACACACACACACACACACACATTTGCCAGTAAATGGATGGAACTGGAGACTATCATGCTAAATAAAGTAAGCTAATCCCCCAAAAAAAGGTTGAATTTCTCTCTGATACGTGGATGCTAACACATAATAAAGGAGGGAAAGAATAGATGTTCATTGTATTAGACTAAGGGGAATGAAGAAAAGGGAGGGAGCTGGGCATGGGAAAGACAGTAGAATGAACCAGCCAGAACTTTCCTATGTTCACATATAAACACATGACCAGTGAAACTCTACAGCATGTATAACCATATCCCATGTATGTATAATATGTCAAAATACACTCTACTGTCATGTATATCTAAAATGAGCAAAATTTTTGAAAGTAAATATTTTAAAAATCTGTGTTTTAACAAGTCCTAGAAGAGATTCTGATACCTGCTCAAATTTTTAAAGTAGGGATCATAGGGGGGAAAAGCCTTCCTTTGCAGAGTAGCCTGATTCAGAAATAGGCGTATTACTCCATTGACACCAATGAGATATGAAATAAAGTTGCTAGGAGTTTCTATGAAAGATTTTCCACACTTAAGGATTGCTGTAGAAAGAGGTTTTGTGTGTGTGTTCAGATGTGATACTTGGGGTTGCTAAAGCCATGTTGCTTTATCAATTGAAGTAAAATACATGGAGCCGAGAGACACAAAATAGAGAATTCCACCCTATCTCCAGTTTTGCAGTAATGTAAGCTCATCTATTTCTCCATTTTACTTGCCAGTTTGAGTTGGTTATTTTATTGTTTGTAGCTTAAAATGCTCATCTGATACACACATTCATTCTTAGTATAAAATGCATGCTTAGTCTGAGGGGAAAAAAATACTGGAAGAAACATTTAACATATACATCCTTGTTTCCTCTTGGTGGAAAGGTTAGAGAAGAAGTTCATTTTCCCTGCATTTTTCCAATTGCAAATAACACAAATTACTTTTGTAATCAGAAAAAAATATAGACTTTAAAAACTAGTCGTTGAGGGTGATGACTTCTAACACGTGCCTTTTAAAAGAGAGCCAAGAACCCCTAGAATGACAGAAGAGATAATGAAGACAAGTGGTATGGGGACCCTGGGCAGATGGTAAACAAAAGGAACCAAGAACACAGAGTGCTCAGAATCAGTAGCAGTGAGGTGTTAAGGAGACAATTAACACTTATATTCTAAATCGCAGCTGAATATAAATGAGAACAGATGGGGCTCAATAGCTATGAAAAGACCTAGGGCAGCACAAAGATGAAAGTAGAGATAAACAAGCAAATATTTAGAGGAAAGAGACTTATAATTAGTAGCACTATGCTTGATTTGTACCAAGAGTTTCATTTCCTTTAACCTTTGCTCCAACTCATTTATTCAGGATTCGTGACAAGAAGCTACACAAATTTCTGGCATAGATAGCTTACTAATACCGAAGAGGTATCACAGGTGCCAAACACTGAACAGACAATGTCTTATTGAATCCTGTTTGAGAGAGGTACTATTATCATCCCTATTAGACAATTCAGGCTGGTGAAGCTGATCGTGGCTAGGACCTTATTCAGATTTATATCGGTGGAAGATGGAGCGGACTCCAGAAAACACACACACACGGGCCCACTTGTATGCTACAACGGCAGCCAACCAATATTTGTGGAATAATAAATGCCATTGTACGCCTGGCCTTGTTTTATGTGCTGCTGTCAAAATAAACACTTTAAAACCTTCCCATCCTTTGTTACCCATGACGTCCAAGCACTGTTGGTTAGAGACAAATGCAATTATTGAGTCGGTGTCCCTGATGAAAGGCAATTCAGAGCCCCTCCGAGGACAGGAGAGAGAAAGAATACCTGGGGCTAGGAGCTCCGGACAGATAATAAGTTAGATAAATACATTTTCAGGGTTCAGAGTCAGTGAGTTCCAATGAGCAATCACCTACCACTTAACGGACATGATGGGAATTGCCTGGAAACCATTTAGAGAAGCTCAGCCTACAACTCAAGCCCTGTTTATTGATGAGTGGAACTGAAGGAGTAAATTGAACTGGATCGAGAAGCTGGGGGGAAGAAGAGTATGTCCTGACCAAGAAAGCAATTTAAGAAACAGTGAATAGGGGTGGACAGACACGGAAACTTATTGTCTGTCTGGATGCAGTTGCCCCCATCGGTAACTCTTTTTCCAAGAGAATAGATTTTGAATGACCTCAGGATAAAACATGAGCCATCCAGAGGGGAAACGAAAGAGTGAAGCATTGTGGTGACCACAGCAAGCTCAAAAGGAACTGTAGTGAATTCTGGGCCCCACCTCTCCATTTTTAATGAGGCTTGTCCTCTTCCAACATCTCTCCAGCCTGGGGAGCAGCACCAGGGAAGAGAGCCTGGCCAGAGAAGCCTTCCTATTCCCATTGAGGCTACTCTCAGAAGCAGTATGCATGACTCACAGAAATGCCAGATCCCCTGGCTCCAGCAAAGACAGGGCTTTGGAACCACATCAACTCTAATTGTCACTGAAAGCTTCTGGGAGACAGAGCCTGCCCTTGGCGGAGACATGCAGAGAAGGAACAGGGCGGAGAAGAACCTCATTTGTAGGCAAATAGAAAGGTGGAATAAGGGCCCTGGGAGCGAGCTGGCTTTTAAACAATTAAGCTCACTTGAGAAAACAAAAGTGATACCTGATGATGCTTTCTATCCTGACAGTCCTCGCTGGGATCTCCTGGATTTCCAATTGGCTCTGGCTTTGGCTCTAATGAATAGTATATCTGAAGACATTTTGCACCATTTAGGGGGTGATCAAGGGGCCTCTGAAATCACAGGGAAGCCAAAGGACAACTCTTCTGCTGGATTTTAACTCAAAAGTACAAGAGAATGGATGTGTTCTCTAAGTACATACGTGGACAGGTATCTGAAAAAGCATCTATCTCTGCCTCCTTAACAATTAAGGACCTCTTTTAACAACAATGAGTTCCATGTCAACCAGGGCATTTATTATTCCTCTACTTTACTCCAGGAAACCTATTTCATTTTTAGATGGCTATGCTTGTTTTCTCACCCTAAAAGACTCAACAAGAATTGGAGCCATTGGTCCTCATTCCACTATATGACACACGAAAAAATAAATCAAGATGCAAACAATAAGTCAGACCATTCTTTAACACAATGGTCCTTTGCATATCTGATTCTGCCTTGACTCGACTCCAGGCACAATATACCCTGTTCCTTTAACAACATTTGATCATTTTCCCAGTCTCCTGTCCATTCAATTTCCAGCATTCCTTAGGTCCAACATGTAGCCTAAGGGATATTAAAGTATTATCCTACCAGTGCAGAACTGAGCAGGACCATCTGATCCCTGGCCTGAAAAGTCAATTGACATGATTCCAGCCCCAAATGAGACAAGCATTCAATCAGTTGAAAGGACTCTTAGTAAGTATCCATAAATGAGCCCTATGATCCTTCATTTAGCAGGCACTTACTAAGTATCTAATATATGCCAAGCACCATGCCAGCTGATGAGCACATAGAAATTATTCCCACCCTCACAAAATGTAGATTGTAAAATGGGAAACCATTGGAGGACTAAAAGATGGATGAAAATCATTCCATCATTCTCCAATTCCTTTCCCACAAAATGATCAATACACCTAGGATCCTCTCGGTTGTCCATCTCATTTTTATGACCTTTAATTCTCTGATGCAGGAACCCTATTTAGAGTGCAGTCGTTGAGGAACCATTATCCTAAATGTCAAAACTTGATTCTAGTTGGCCCTGCCACGAATTTTCTTGACAACTTTAGTTTTGTCTATTTTTTTTATCGACTCATCTATCCATTAAAAAGGGTGGTAGTATGTCTTTAAGACCTCTTCTAGCACATTCTGAGTTCAAAAACTGAAATCTCTTCTAGGAATAGGATGCCCCCACCCTCAATGGTTATCGACTGAGTTGACTCTCCCACACAGATATCTCTGAAAGTCATGTTTTGGAGCCTCAGGGACATGCTTTCTGTTGCGACATGTGAGTGAATCAGGTTCACTTTGTGTGAATTGGACTAAAAACCACACAAACACAGAAAATACTTTTTTAGGGTTTCAGTGACGGCTCCTAAGCCTCAGGTCCCAAAAGGGAGGCAAGAGAGAGAGAGAGAGAGAGAGCACGCCCCAACCCTGTTTTTTTATCAGGGAAAGCTGTTCCATAGAACATTCCATCCAAGTAAGGCAAAGGGGTAATATTACAAGAGAACAAGGGGTCGGATTTTGGAGGGTGGAGTCTTGCGTGGTGATATCTTGGTCAGCAGTTTGACTGACATCTTGGAGAGTCGCACCCATCTCAGGTGCTGTGTGGGACCAAAGGCAGAGGTACTTGACATAGCCCAAACAGGCAGCAACGTCAGGCCAGTCCCCCATACACTCAAATGTGCAGAGCTTACACACACAGCCCATGGATGGCTTGCAACAGCTTTCCTTCACCCTCTGCCCAATTCATGCGTTCTGATATTTCTCCCTGCAAATACCTAGCCGACATCCATCCTCTTGGCTATAACCTAAATACTGTGCTAACTCCTCACTGGTTCTCTCCTGATCCCCTTTCCACCCTGAAATGCATTCTCCACACATAACCAGAGTGGCCCTTTAAAATTTACACACCAAACTTTGTAAGAATCCCCTAGTGGCTTCCCACTGCAGCTAAAATGAAATCCAATCACCTTTCCTTGGTTTACAGGGCTTTCGGAGCTGGAGCTGGTCCTCCCTAACATCCTGCAGCTTTTCCCCCTGTGTCCCTATGCTTGTCCCTAGCCTTGGAGGACTCTTTCCATCCATCTAACACACCAAGTACTTCCCACCCTATGTCTTCCTACTTCCTGTTTCCTCTACTGACACGGCTTGCTCCCCTCCCCACTCCTTTGCATGGACCGCTGCCTGCTGTAGTTCATACCTTAGATGACCCCCACAGGCTCATGTATTAAAGGCCTAGTTGCCAGTATGTGGCACTACTGGGCCATGGTGGTCCCTTTGGAGGTGGGGACTACTGGAAGGAAGTTAGGTCATTGGGGCTGTGCATTTGAAGGAGATATTCGAATCCCAGCTCCTCCTCTTGCCCTCTTTGCTTCCCAGCCACAACGAGGTAAGTAAGCCTCCTCTGCCGTGCACCCCCACCATGATGTACTGTGCCGCCCCAAGTCCAAAGCTGCAAGGCCTGGCAACCATGGATTAAAACCATGAGCCAAACAAACCCTTCCTCCTGAAGCTGATTATTCAAGGTATGTTTTCCCAGTGGTAGATAGATGACCAGCGCACTGCTTTCTGTTCATATATCACCTCCCCAGGAAGTCTTTCCTGACCACTCCATCTAAAGAAAAATCAATCATTCCAATTTGGCTGTCTTCCTCTCTGTCTCACACACACACACACACACACACACACACACACACACACACACCCCAAACTTGCATGCAGACACACACATGCAAGGTTCTCATGACCACTTCTACTTATTCATTTCTATCTATCAAAGTACTTGATGTCCTGCAATTATTTTACTGGATTACTTGTGCCATTTGTCGGCTCCACTATAAAAAAAAAAAAAAAAATTTTCTCTGAGAGCCGGAAGCTAGTCTGTCAACTCTATCCCCAGTGCTCTGAAGAATGTCCAGCAAAGAACAGGCACTTAAACATCTGTTGAATGCGCAGCGGGTAAGTGAAGGGATGGATGGACCCGCCACTGTCCTCCTATTCCCATGCTTCAATACTTGTATGAGGGGGCAGAGGACAGAAGAGTGGAAATGGAGGAAGAGAAGCACATTGAAGGGTGACAGTAGGAGGTTAGGAAAATAGGACAAGAAGAAACCATCAGCCCTCAAATTGCCTCAAAGTTGTACTTGACATAAAGACAGAAGTTCTAAATTTCTAACACGCAGAGATGTCCATCCAAGAAATGGACTTTCTTATAAGTAAGACAGGCCCGCTATATGTGCAAAAGTTGCTGCCGGGCCACTGCCAGGACTCTGGCACAGGGGATTTACACTTCCTAAGAGAGAGTGGCCTGGGTGTCTTTAAATGATGACCTCATGGCTGGAGTGGTCCCAAGCCAGTGACCAGGCAAGCACTAAAACCTTGGTGAGGAGCGTCCTTCTCCAGTGAATACATAACCTATGTTCAATTAGTTTCTCTGCTCCAGAAGAATTTTCTCTTAGTGCCCTCAGCGATGAGATCTTGCTAATTGAAAACACTTCTCTCTATCTGCTTGAGAGGACTGGACTATAAAGTAGGCTGCTGAAATGTAGTGCATCCTAACTGGGGCAGGGGAGCCACAGCAGAGCCGCAGCCCAGACCTTCTGGGGTGGGGGTGGGGGGACGAGGCAGGGAGTTCATTTCACTCACTATCCCAGAAAGGCCGAAATTTCCAGTCCTTGGAAAATGCGTTTCTCAGAACACGGGTTCATCTAAGTTAGGAGTAACGTTTTCCCCCTTCACCTTGGAAGGGTTCATTTGAGTGAAAGATAAGTTATAAAAATAGGACCTCTCCAGACCTCTGAACCTGCTTGTAAGTAGACTAGACTTTGATCCAGCAATCTTGCTTCTGAGAGAGGCCTCCATGGGCACGTGAAACGTGGAGGGAAATTGTGAGGCCTGGGCAGGGAAGAGGAGCCAACATCAGAACTGAAGGAGGCCCCAGGCAGTGGTGGCAGCAGTGACAATAGGAACACAGCACCTGTGACAGGCTCTGTGTTAACTTCTCTGTGGCACTTTCTCCTTCTTCTTGTTCTTTTAATTGTTCTTCTTGTTCTTTTAATTTAGTTGTATATAACAATAGAACCCATTTTGACCTAATTATAAAAGTATGGAATATATCATGTTCTAATTCAGTCCCTCGTCCCTTCCCTTTCATCCCCCTCCCCCAACCCCTGCTCCCTGCCATCTACTCCACTGATCTTTCTGCCAGTTACCTATAGTTATTTTTTAATTAATTTCTTGTGGATGCACATAGGGACAGTGGCAGGTCTTTCCTTATCCCATACCTCCTCCCTTCCCTTCCTTCCCCTTTGTCTATTCCACTGAACTTCTATTCTTTTTTCAATCCCACTCCTTATTATGAATTAGCTTCCCAACACGCAGGAATGTCCAACCAAGAAATGGACTGCCTTTGACCATTTGGGAAAACACTTGACCCTTGGCTTTGGGGGGACTGGCTTATTTCACTTAGCGTGACAGTCTCCAGATCCATCCATTTACCAACAAATGTCATAGAGTCATTCTTCTTAATGGCTGAGTAATATTCCCTTGCATATATACACCACATTTTCTTTATCCATTCATCTGTTGAAGGGCACCTAGGTTGGCTCCATAATTCAGCTATTGTGCCATAAATATTGATGTGGCTGTGTCACTGTAGTATGATGATTTAAAATCGTTTGGAGATAATACCCAGGAGTAGGATAACTGGGTGAAATATTGGTTCCAAGTTTTTGGAGGAAACTCCATACTGCTATCCAGATTGGTTGCATCAATTTTCAGTCCCACTAACAATAAATGAGGGTATGCTTTTCCTCTCCTTCTAAATTAACAATTCCATGAACCAGTACCATTATGATACCTTATTATAGATTAGGAAACTGAGGCCCTAGAGTTAAGAGGTTTGCCTGTTGGTCACAAAGCTAAGAAGTAAAGGAGAAGGAACAGCCCCTGCTCTGCCTCCAGAGCAGAGGCTCAAACTGAAATGTGCTCACAAATCCCCCACAAACTTGTGAAAGTGCAGATTTAAATGCAGCAGATCTGAAACCTGAGATAATGCCCATGTGCTGGTCCATGAGCCATACTTTAAGTAACAAGAGCTGGGACCAAAGAAAGATGACACCTAGTGTACCCAGAAATTTTCTTAATCTACCAATAAGACATATAGATCTTAAAGAAAAAAAATAATAAAATCTGGTTGATTTCCTGTTTCAATCCTCTGCCTTGGAAACATTAGATTTTAAAGGCTGTCACCTCCCACTTACCTTAGCCCAGAAAAGCTCTGTCACATTGTTCCCCAACACTGCCCCCTTTTCCTCTTAAAAAGAGACCAGCAGTTGGCAATACATAAGGAGGAAAAACACAATTAAATCCCAAAGAAAAAACCCCGCAGTCCTTCCATTTCAATTAGAATCAGCGACTGTTGGAAATGGGCAAATTTAGAGCTGTAATACCAATGGAAACAGTGAATTCTCAATTGTGATCAAAAGCTTCATTTAGCAGGCTGAAAAGCAAGCATGAGCTTAATTGAACAAGAGAGAGATCGCCTCTAAAGCAGCCAGGCATAATCAAATAGCATTGAATAATATAATGCATCTGATGGAGAAAAATTAGCCCTGGGCTGCAAATGCCCTTACTCGACCTATACATCCCCCCCAGCATCAGGGGAGAGAGACCCTCAGAGGTCACCTGGTATAAATCCCCATTCCATGCAGGAATCCACCTTAAACCAAGGCTTGCAAAATCTTTGGATGTAATGCATGGTTGGAGATACATTTTACATCCAACTTGGTGTGCACATACTACCTATATGTGAGTATATATAAGTAAAAGCTTCACAAAATAATATGTACCATTTCCATATGGAAGTAGTACAATACAGTTTTTTCTTTTTGTGTTTTTAAAATGTCCAGAGCCCCCAAATTGATTTCAAGACCCACTAATGGGTCATGATCCAGAATTGTTTGAGAAACACTATTCCAGGGCATCCCAGTTAAGGGACCAACCAACTTCTTCATAAACAGGTGGAAGAGGTAAACATTAACCAATGCATAATTAATAATATGAATTGAGGTGAATGTGAAAAAGGAAGAACAAAGGGTGATCATGTTGGAGGGACCTATTTTGGACCAGAGGAACGGCTGGAATGAGTCAGGCAAAGCTTCTCTTGAAAGTATCTTTCATCTGGGACTAAAGGAGGAGTAGAAGGTATATAGACAAAGAGACAGTGTTCTACTTAAACATCTCTTATGCTGGGAAATGCACTGTTATCTATGGTGAAATCAAGTGGTAATAATAATCAAGGAGCAATCATAGCAGCTACCCACGCTAGGTTCATCAAGTTCCACCATTTGTCAGACTCTGGGCCAAGTGTTTCCCAGTACTACTAAAGCTGAAGGGAATTGACTAGCCTGGTTTGAATCCCAGCTCCACCTCTTACAAGCTCTATGATTTGGGACAAGTTAGTTCAATTTTCTCATCTGCAAAGAAGGGATTATTCATGGTGACTGCCTCATCACATTGCTGCTGGGATTAAATGAGTTTACACAAATTAAGGGGCTTAGAATCAGTGCACATAAGTACAAAGTAAATTGCTAAATAAAGGGATGTGGATGTAAAATCTTCAACTACTAGCTTCAGGCAAGCACCACCTGTCCACGGGCACATGAAAGAAATCCATTTGTCAGCCTTGAATTAGCTGATTTCCAAGAGGTGTTTTGTTTCAAGAATTTTTTTTTTTTTACATTTTAATAACCAAAACCTAGTGGGACAGAGCGGAAGTCTTCAACTCTGCAGAGTACTACAGATGAAGGAGATCAGGAGAAAGAAAGCATTTCTGACTTCCTGCCCCTAATTGCCATCCCAAGGCCTGCATTCACCATCACTTTCTCTCCTGGCTGATGAATTTTCCAGTTTAGCCCCAAGGGTACAGTTGATTTCTCCAGAGAACTATAATAATGAGATTACAGTATATTGATGCAGAAAACCTCTGGATAGATTGTATTAGCAGCCTCACAATGTTGAAAAATCTTCCAGCTTTGAAGAGGCCTAAACAGATCCAAAATAACAGGTTCAATTCACATCAATAATTAAAATTAAATTATTGTGCTGAACTGAAAGTCATCTCCAATGTGATGTTTTTGTTTTTTTTTTTTTTTAATAGCTCTCCAAAGATGAACTCGATCTTGGCTTCAGAAAGGCATCTATCATAAACCCACAGAATCAGAGACTAAAAAGCAAGGTGTTCCCGTTGGGCACAGGCTGCAGCTAATTCCCCAGGATGGTGAGAACAGGGAGGCATGGCTGGGCACTCAGAAACACCCACCCGTTGCTAGGAAGAGGTATTGAAAGTGATGAGTAGGACTGATATTTGCAGTTTTACCTTTTATATCCATCTTCTCAATTTGTCGTTTCAATATCTCTGCAAGGTAGGCAAGGCGAGCTCTTCAGCCCCATTGCATGGGTGAGGAGACTGAGGCTTACAATGGTACCCTGACTGGAATCAAGCAACATGGCCAGTGAAGGGCCCAGATGGGATGCATGTTGGTCCTAAAGTGGAGCAAAGATAGGGACAGTGGAAGGAAGTAGGAAAAAGGAAAATGGCCTGCCTGTCATAATTGTAGAAACATGGAATAAAATTTAAAAGCAAAAGACATGTTTGGGAAACCTCTGAACAAATTCAAACAGAAGAGTGGATGTGAAAATTATGCTTGCTCCTGTGCACTCTTCCAAGATGTCGATGACATTATTATACTGTTCTTGGCATAAAAATACCACTAGCTAATGATTTCCCATAGGCCAAACACTTTACATGAATCATAACCAACATCTCATCCTCACAACCACTTTACTGGAAAGAAGCCATCATTTTACAGTTGAGAAACTAATGTTCAGAAAGGTAGATTATTTGCTGAAGCTCCCACAGCTGTAAGGCTGGATCCGATTGTCAAGTCCAACTCCCAGTATTTCAATAGGCTGCTTCCCTAAACAGCCAGTGGAAACAGGTGGACACTAATTGGATCTAACTGTAGCAAGTTGGTGAATTCATACCAACCAAGGGTTACACTGAATGCTACACAGTGCCTGTGTGCCCAGCAGGGAGCCTTATTTAGCTAATAAAATTCTAACTAATGTTATTCACCTGACAAACATTTATCAAGCACCAACTGTGTCCATTACCATTCGGACACTGGGAATATAGCAGAAAATAAATAAATAAACTCCCTGCCCTCCAAAAACTTTCAATCAGTATAGGAACAGATAAAAATGAAACAGCACAGTAATATAAATATTGAGATAACAGGTAGATAATGAAACGAGGCTTATGACTTATTGAAGTGGCTTGTTATGTGGCTTGCTTAAGGTCTCTCAGTGAGTTAATAGCAGATATGAATCTTAAATCTCATATGTTTTTATTCCACATCTGCTGCTCAAATGCCCTCTGGTATCTGACTTCTGTAGGCTCTCATGATATCTGTTTGACCATCTCAGCTGCACATCCTGATTATAAATACTGTTGATTTGTATTTGGTAACTAGCAGGCAGGTGGCAGATCCCACACATCACAGGGACCAGAATCCACAAAAGGCAAAGTCATCCAGTTCCATCTTCACAGCAGCATGAACCTCTCCAAGGATGCATAATGGGAAGAGAGGGCAGGGCTCTCAGAATATCAACTGAATGTTTACTCAGCACTTCCGTGTGCCCAGAACAATATCAGACGTCATTTGGGATAAAGGAAGAAATTAAATTCTCTGTTGTCAAGGAGATTCTAATCCAGTGGGGAAAGAAGACAAATGCTTGCAAGTGGAAAAGATAGTATAGTGGAGCAGGAGATGGGGTGTCACACTTGAACAGTGTTGAGGGGTTCAGAGCTCACAGAGTTTGGAGAGGATTCAGATTAGTGAAGTCCTCGGGGAAGATTGAGATGGGGGGAGCTTGAGAAAGGAAACTTCTGGGTGCTTTCTAAAGGTGATCACCAAATTCCATAGTTTGCTGTGTGTTTATAACCATCTTAGGAAAGGCTTTAAACATTATTTATAGTTTATGGGGATGCCATAGCTTTAATCGGTTTATTTTTCCTTTCCATAATACTTAGTCCTTTGGAGATTCCCAAACATACGTGCTAACAGAAGGGGAATATTTATCTTTAAAACCAAGCAGCTCAAGCTAAAAGAGGCTCCTTAAGAAATTTAAAATGTGCAAACAATGAAGCTTTCTTGTCCAAGGATCAGTAAACTATGGCCCACAGCTGGCCTCTTCTTTTGTAAATAAAGTGGGGTTTTTTTCTAATTTTTTAAGTCATAGATGGACACAACACCTTTATTTTATTTATTTATTTTTTTAAGTGGTGCTGAAGATCAAACCCAGTGCCTCACACATGCTAGGCAAGCACTCTACCACTGAGCTACAACCCCAACCCTGTAAATAAAGTTTTATTGGCACATAACCACGCCCATTTGTCAACAGATTGATCTTGGTTGCTTCTGTGCAACAGCAGAACCAAGTCCCTGCATCATAGAGCTAAAATCATATACTCTCTGACCCCTTGGGAAATACTTGCTGATCTCTGTTCTAATCCAATACCTCATTTTAGAAATGGGATAACTTGGGCCCAGCAGAATAAGGAAATTGGCCAAAGTTATGAGTTTGAGTATTGAACAATCTAGAGTTGTTCCATAATTTTAAAATTATAGAGTTTTTAATAATAATATTTCACACCACTGCCTCCTATCCAGCGGCCAAACAGAACATTCAAAGATTGAGGGAGGATCTCACCTTCCCTGGACCATAGGCAGCCCTCCCTCCTAAGCGAGAGGGTCAGCTCATTAATTAGTCATTTGGAATCTTCTATGCCTGGGTTCGAGTTCTGGCTCTCCCAGTATGACTTCGCATAAGTAATTTACATGTGTCTGAGCGTCCAGGAAATGGGGATAATTATACCTACTTCCTTGAGCTGTTCGAAGGATGAAATAAAACAAGTTGGGTAAAGAGCCTAGCCTTTGTTCCTGACACATGCTCACAACTTGATAGGTATTCATTATTAGTGAGAGACATGAAAACTTCCCAATTTATCTCAATCCCTATGTGCCAAAGACAGAACGTTCTCAGCTACGTCAGGTTGTCAGATGTTTAGGTAGAAAAGTTAAACTCCTAGTGACCACCCCAAGGTTATGCAACAACTAAGGAGAAGAGCCACACAATAAGTGAGTCCTTCGGTACCCACACAGCTGCTCACCGCATTTAACCAACAGAGTGCTCTCAGTTATACTTTGACCATTAACCTCCAAGCAAATACCAGTGCACTTTGAAAACAGGGGTGGGGAAGGGATGAAAGGAGTTCTTTGAATATCCCTGCAGGATTCAATTCAAAAGAATCCTTGTGAAGTACCTGCTATATATCCTGAGTACAAAGATGATTCATCTATACTCTCTGTGCCCTTGAGGAATTCATGGGCTTATGGAGAAGACAGTTATGCAAATCTTAGGGGATACAAGTTTTAATAAAGGCATAGGAGGAAAGGATAATTGACTCTGCCCAGGGAAACAGGGAAGGCTCTTGAGGAAAAGGGGTACCTGAGCTGACTCCTGAAAGATATGGAGGAAAACAGGAGTTTGCTTTAGCTGAGCAGAGAGGGCAAGGGGCGTTATCAGGGGAATAACCAGTCTGGAAGGGTGGCTATAGCTCTTGGAGGGTCTCAGACCCCTGAACAAAGAGCTTGCACCTGATGGACAAGAAGGAAGCATTGATCAGGGGAATAACCTCTTCAAAGTGACAGCTATCAAGATCACTTTGGTTGTATGCAAGAAAGATTTGAGGGGCTAGGGCCAGAAACAGAATGATCAATTTGGTACCTACAGGGCAAGTCCAGGCAAAAAGCAACAGAGACCTGAGGTTGTGACCATGATGGAAATGAAATGTATTAGTCTGTTTCCTGTTACAATAACAAAATTCCTTAGGCTGGATGCATGGTTTAAAAAAAAAAAAAAAGAGTTTTCTTTACCTTGGAAGTTCAGGGACAAGGCACCAACTTCTGCTCAGTTCTGGTGAAGTCATTGTGGTAGATGGTGTCACAATGGTGAAAACCTGCAAAGGCAGGACTCACATGGTAGAAGGAAGCCAAAGAGCAAATCAGGGACAAACTCATTTACTACAATCCTCTCATGAGAACTCCCCAAGGTTCCCAGAGAATTACTTAAGTGCCTTCGGAAGCCAGGGCCTTCAATGTCCTCATTACTTCCCACTAGGCCCCATTCCTTACAGGTTCCACACCCACTGTCCACACTAACCCACCAAATACAAGGTTCCAATACATGACCCCTCAGAGGACAAACTACATCTAAACCATAACTAAAAATAACTCAGGAAACTGGTTCTGGAGCCTCTAATGAGGATAATATGCACTGTGAAATGACAGTGGGATGTTGGGGATGCTGTGCTGGGACTGCCTTTCAGGGAAATCCAGGGAAGGAGCAGGTGGGCATAGGAAGGGGGAAGGGGGTTCATCACCACACCGTGGTGGAGCAGGTGGTTTTCAACAGTGCTATTTTAGCTCAGTAGGAATGTCCTTTTAATCCTCTGTGACATAAAACAGATTATCAGAGATATCCCAGGCGAAGGGAAAAACAGAGACTTTTCCTCTCCCCTCATAGACCCCAGAGAAGTGGGAGCACTTTAGCCATTTGGCATCTTTGGGTTTTCAATCCATTGGATTTTTGATCCAATAAAGTGGGAGACTGAATGGCCCAGACCAGGAGAATGCAATTGAAAAATCAGTGCTAAGACTCTTTGCTCCTATACTTAGAATACCATAAAAGACCAACCAAAAGGCTTCTAGAGCAGGATACAAAAAGAAAAAAATCCACATACAAAAATCAGTAACTTTCCTATACACCAACAATGAATCTGCTAAGAAAGAAATCAGGAAAACAGTTCCATTTACAATAGCTTTAAAAAGAATAAAATTCCTAAGAATAAATATAATCAAGGAGGTATAAGACCTTTTCAATGAAAATTATAGAACAAGGAAAAAATGAAGACAACACTAGAAGATAGAAAGACCTCCCATGTTTATGGATAGGCAGAATTTATTTTTATTTTTTTTAAGAGAGTGAGAGAGGAGAGAGAGAAAATTTTTAATATTTATTTTTTTATTTTTTTAGTTCTCGGCAGACACAACATCTTTGTTGGTATGTGGTGCTGAGGATCGAACTCGGGTCGCACGCATGCCAGGCGAGCGTGCTACCGCTTGAGCCACATCCCCAGCCCCTGGATAGGCAGAATTTATATTACTAAAATGGTCATATCATCAAAGGGATCCACAGATTGAATAAAATACCCACCAAAATATTTCCTATGTTCATTTGAGAATACACAACCAATGAAACTCCACATCATGTACAACCACAAGAATGAGATCTAATTAGAATAAGTTGTACTCCATGTATGATAACATGTCAAAATGCACTCTACTCTCATGTATATTTAAAAAGAAAAAAATAATAAAATAAATAAATAAAATATGAATGACATTCTTTTTAATTGTGCATTATAATTATATGTAATAGTGGGATTCATTATTACATATTTGTACATACACACAGTATCACAATTTAATTTGGTCAGTTTTGTTCCCTAGTACTTTTCCTTCCTCATCTTGGTCCTCTTCCTTTATTCCTCTAGTCTCTCGTCTCTTCTTCTCTTTTCATAAAATTCCCCCACTTTGCTTTCCTATTTCTCTCCAGCATCCACATATGAGAAATCATATGACCCCCGACTTACTGACTTTGGCATATCCTGCTTAACATAAAGCTCTTGAGTTCCATCCATTTTTCTGCAAAATATACAATCCTATGACTTCTTTATGACTGAGTAAAACTATATATATATAATATATATATTATATATATATATATATATATATTATACATAATATATATAACACACATACACATATATGTATGTATATATAAAATTTTTATCCATTCATCCACTGATGGACACCTAGGCTGATTCCATAATTTGGTTTTTGTGAATTGTGCTCTTATAAACATGGGTATGCATGAATCACTATACTAAACTGACTTTTATTCTTTGGAATAAATACCAAGAAGTGATATCGCAGGTCATATGATGGTTCTATTCCTAGTCTTTTGAGGAAATTTCATACTGATTTCCAAAGTGGATTTACTAATTCACAATCTCATCCCCAGGATAAAAGTGTTCCTTTCTCCCTGTATCTTCTCCATCATTTGTCATTATTGACATTCTTGATGGCTGCCATTCTGTTGTGAGATGAAATCTTAGTATAGATTTTTTATGTTTTTATTGGTGCATTGTAGTTATACATAATAGTGTGGTTTATTTTGACATGCTCATAAATGCATACAACAAAATTTGCTCCAATTCAGTCCCCAATACTTACCCTTTCCTTTTTCTTCTCCCTCCCCTATCTCCTTCCTCTACTCTGCTGACCTTCCTTCTATTTATTTATTTATTTTAATTGGTGCATTATATCATTATAGTCACACATAAAAGTGAAAAACCATTTGTGTTATATTCATACATATACACAGCACAGTTTGGTCCATTTCATCCCACAGTTCCTCCCTGTTCCCACCTCTCCTCCCCAACTTGACCCCCTTTTTCTATTGATTTACATCTCCCTGATTGCTAAGGATGTTGAACATTTTTAATACTTTTTGGCCATTTGTACTTCTTATTTTGAGAAGTGTCTGTTCAGTTCATTTGCATATATATAAAAGCAAGGTTCTGTCCAAAGAGTGGTTGGCAAATATTTTCTCCCATCCCATCAGTTCTCTTTTTACTCTGTTGTTTCCTTTGCTGTGCTGAAACTTTTAAATCGGATGCCATCCCATTTATGGATTCCTTCTCTTATGTCTTGAGCTATAGGGATCCTATCCAGGAAGTCTTTGCCTGCCCCCTTATGTGGAAGTGTTGATTCTATTTTTCTTCTAACAGTTGCAAAGTTTTTGATCTTTGATCCACTTTGAGTTGTCTTTTATACGGGGGGGGGGGGAGAGATCTACATTCTTCTATGTGTGGATATCCAGTTTTCGGGGCACTGTTTGTTAAAAAGGCAATTTTGTCCTCCAATCTATATTTTTGGCACCTCTATTAAGGGTCAGATGACAGTATCTGTGTCTTCTATTCTGTTCCATTGTTCTATATATTTATTTTTTTGGCCAAATATCATGCAGTTTTTGTTACTATAGTTCTAGAGTATGATTTAAAGTTAGGAAGTTAGGAATTGTGATTCCAGTATTGCTTCTCCCCCGCAACCACTTAAAATTGCTTGGCTATTTGAGAATCGTCATTCTCCCTAATGAATTTTAGGACTGTGTTTTCTAATTCTGTGAAGAATGTCATTGGTATTTTGATGGGGATTGCATTGAATCTATGTATTGCTTTTGGCAGTATGGCCACTTTAGCAATATTAATTCTGTCTATCCACGAACACGAGGGGTCTTTCCATCTTCTGGTGTTTTCTTCAATTTCTTTCTTCGGTGGTTTATAATTTTCATTGTAGAGGTCTATATCTCCTTGATCAAATTTATTCTTAGGGTTTTATTTATTTGTTTATTTATTGAGACTATTGTAAATGGGATTGTTTTCTGACTTCTTTTTTAGCAAGTTAATTATTGTTATCTAGGAATACTATTGATTTTGTGTTTTGACTTTGTGTCCTATTACTTTGCTGAATTGGTTAGCTCTAGCAGTCTTCTGGAGCATTTCAGATCGTCTAAGTATAAAATCATTTCATCTACAAACAGTGATAGTTTGATTTATTTCTTTCCAATTGTATCACTTTAACTTCCTTCTCTTGTCTAACTGCTCTGGCTAAAAATTTCAGGTAATACATTGAATAGGAGTGGTAAGAGTGGACATCCTTGTCTTGTTCCAGATTTTTAAGAAAATGTTTTCAGTTTTCCCTCATTCTCCATGAGGGTGGCTTTGAGTTGGACATGTGTAGGCTTTAGGATATTAAGGTAATGTCTTCTACCCCTCATTTCTTCAGAATTTTTATCATGAATACTTGTTAAATTTGTCAAAGGCTTTCTCTGCATCTATTGAGATGAATACAAATGATATTCTTTAGAGAACTAAAAAAATTTCTAAAATTCATATGGAAAAACAAAAGACTCAGAGTAGCCCAAGAAATCCTGGGCAAAAAGAGCAACACTGTAGGCAGCTTATTTCAAATTATACTACTGAGCCATAATAACAAAACAGCATGGTGCTGCCATAAACACAGACACACAGAGCAATGGAACAGAAGACACAGAATCAAACACAGCTACAATCCTCTGATTCTTGATAGGGTGCCAAAAACAGACATTTTGTTTGTTCATTTGCTTGGTTTTGGTCCTGGGAATTGAACCCAGGGGTGCTTAACCACTGAGCCACATCCCCAGTCCTTTTTATTTTTATTTTGAGACACAGTCCCCCTAAGTTGCTTAGGGTCTTGCTAAATTGCTGCATCTGGCTTTGAACTTGTGATCCTCCTGCCTCAGCCTCCCAAGCTGCTGGGACTATGGGCATGTACCACCACACCTGGATAAAAAAAAAAAAAAAAACTTTAATAAGTGATCTCAGGAAAACTAGATATCCATATATAAAAGACTGTAGGTCTCTCTCTCTCTCTCTCTCTCTCTCTCTCTCTCTCTCTCTCTCCCATATAAAAGTCAACTCAAAGTGGGTCAAAGATTTAAGTATAAGACCAAAAACTTTGCAACCATCAGAAGAAATAATAGGATCAACACTTCCACATATGGGTGCAGGCAAAGACTTCCTAGATAGGACCCCTGTAGCTCAGGACATAAGAGAAGGAATCCATAAATGAGATGGCATCCACAATTTAAAAGGTTCTGCACAGCAAAGAAAACAGCAGAGTAAAAAGAGAACTGATGGAATGGAAGGAAATATTTGCCAACTACTCTTTGGACAGGGCCTTGATATTCAAAAAAAAAAAAAAAAAATATATATATATATATATATATATATATATATATATATATATATATATATAAAACTCAAGAAACTTGACATTAAACCGGTCAATAAATAGACAAATGAACTGAACAGACATTTCTCAAAACAAGAAGTACAGCAACTCTCTGGGAAGAAAAAAAAATGTTCAATATTTCCACATCTTTAGCCATGGGAAATGCAGATCAAAACTAGACTGAGATTCCGTCTGATTCCAGTTAGAATGGCAATCATCAAGAATGCAAATAATGATAAATGCTATTGCAGATGGGGGGAGCACTTGTACCCCTAGTTTTTTCAGTGTTTATATCATGAATAATTTGTAGTAGTCATGTATCCTTAATACATATTAATCATTTGTATTATTACATCATGAATAAATTGTAATAATTTGTGCAGCCACTTGGAATGTCAGTATACAGGCTCCTCAAATAGCTAAAAACTATACTGCTCTTTGGTATTCATCCAAGAAAATTAACCTCATTACCTTTTATAGTTACATGACGTCCCATTCCTGTTATAGCAAAAATAACAATAGCCAACTATGGAACCAGCCTAGGCTAATCTGTCAACGGATGAATGGATAAAGAAAACGTAGTATATAGACAAAATGAAGTCTTATTCAGTCATAAAGAAGAATGAAATTATGTTATTTGCAGGAAAATAAGTGGAACTAGAAACATAATTTCAAGAGAAATAAGTCAGGCTTGGAGAGAAAAGTATCATAGGTTTTCTTTCCTATGTAGGAGCTAGATGGGGGAAAAGGGACACCAGGGACACCTCTCCTACTCCTCCCTCTACCTTTACAGTAGGAGGAGTAGGAGAGGGAGGAGGGGAAGGTGGGGGCTATTTGGAATTGAAATTGATCAAATTGTGTTTTTTATGTATGTATATAAGAATGTTCGACAATGAAAATCCACCATTCTGTATAATTGAGATGCACCAATAGAAGAAAAAGAGAGAGAGGAGAGAGGGAGGGTAAGAGGGAAGGAAGAAAGGGAGGGAAGACATAAATCGCTGCTGTGGTCTAGGAACCAGCAGGAGGCCAGAAAGGAAAGGTTCTGGAGGGAAGGACAGTTGCAGAAAACCCAGTACAGAACCAGGCCCTTGGGTGCATTTGCCACTCTGCACTACTTGGTAGTACACAGTGTACCTGCTGTGCCTCCTCCCAGACTGCAAAAGTGAGAAGATTCACATCTACCCTGCGAAGAGGCTGGTCCAGATGCAGAGCCTTGGCTGGCTGGCTCTACCAGACTCTGTAATTTTTTTGTTCCTAAACAATTCAGAACTGGCTTTCCACTTCTACACCCCCATGCCCACCTTAACTGAAACCACCCCAGGTCCCACATGGCCCAACACCTCCGCTGGCCCAGCCGCCCCCACACAGAGCAGAAAGGCATGGCTGTGTCCCCATTCCTTCTGCGCTAGGCTGCCTTTCTCTTTTCCCTGGGCCTGATTATTTTAAGCTGCCTCTGAGGCCCCACCGGGCTGGGTCCAGTGTTATCTCCTATGCACAGTCGCTGCCTTGTTAAAAGGCAATCAGAGGAGCCGACTTTAATAAATGTTAACACCCTCAGTGTGAAGTCTGGCAATTAAAACTCCTCCCCAGGACCTCTGAAACAGGCCTGTGGAAAATCCCCCCATCTTAATAAGCTCCTGTCATCAGAGGACACAGAGAAAACGAGGATGAGGAGGAAGTCTTAACACTTCCAAATAGGAGGGAGCTGCCAGGGAAGGCCCTTTCCCCCTGTGCTCATCCCTCCCTCTGAGAATCCCACACCAGGCCAATTTCACCCAACGGGCCTGGGACCCAAACATAGGCAATCAGGACTGGAAGACCTTGTAAATCATCTAGCCCTGTGGCTTTCAGACTTTAAGGTACATTAGACTCATTCAGAGGACTCATTAAAACACAGGCTGCTGGGCTCCATCCCTATCGTCTTTGATTCAGTGGGCCTGGAGAGGGGGGTGCTGAGAAGGTACTTATCTGGCAAATACACAGGGGTTGCTACCCATGCTGGTCCAGGGCCCACATTTTGAGAACCACTGACCTAGCAATCTGCACATTGCAGATGAGGAAACTGAGGTCCAGAGACAGACAGAGACTTGCCCAAGTCTCACATCCAGTCAGTGTATCCCCATTTGAAAGGACCAAAATAAGCCTCTTGAGACCAGTCCCTAAATACATGTTTTAATTTCTCTTTTTGTCCACAGGTACATGTTTATTAGTACTCGTCGTCATCATCGTCATCGTTTTCCTGAAGTGAGATCTTTGGAAGCCAAAGGAAGAAAGAGAGAACGTCTGGCATGCTGAGTAATAGGACCTCCTGCCTCACCAATGCACAAAGAGCCAAATTGGAAAGGAGCTCTCCTACGTGAGTTCTTTGACAAGATTGCCTTTGTTTCTTCTTTCTTTAGATCAAATTAGAGGGAGAGATTTTCAGGGCCCTTAAACATTGCCTGTTCTAATCCTTTTTCTAAGACCCAGAAAAGGCAAGAGGTTTGCCCAGGGTCACACAGCAGGATGAGTGGCAGGATAGTTCACTAATTCTCAGGCCAGTACGCTCTTAACTCCTTCTTGGCCCATCAAGCAGCAGAATGTTCTGATCTTAAACCAACTTGCCAAATTCAGGCCCCGTAGAGAAGGGGTTAGGGGCCGTCTGCCTGCATTCCCACCAGCTTCATCCTGGCTGAGGCTGTGAGGCTGCTTTTGCTTCTACCATCAAAGCACTTTCCTGCTGTCCCACACCAGTCAGTGGTACCACAGGATGAACTCCTGCCACCTGCACCTGTTGGTGTCACAATGAGCTTCACAGGGTTCATTGTTACTCCTTTTATCTGCATCCAGGAAATATAATCCTCTCAGCAATAAACACCTATGATTATGGGAAACAAAAAGCAGTGCCATGGGCCCTGGGCTTGGGTATTCGTTTCCTAGAGCTGTCCTAAGGGACTAGAGTCATGTGCCACATAACATTTCTGTCAGTGATGGACTGCATAGTAAGGGCATGTACAATGTAGCGGGCTCTACCATCTAGGTTTGTGTGATGTTCCCACAATAACAAATCACTAAAGGATGCATCCATCGCTCAGAGCACATCCCCATGGTTGAGAGAAGTATGGCTGGACCAAAAACAGAGGCTTCACAAGAGGATGCCATTGTCTCTCAGTTCTGGAGACTGAACATCTGAAATGGAGGTGTCAGTGGGGTTGTTCCTTTCTAGGGGCTGTAAGGGAAAATCTGTTGCAAGCTTCTGCCCTGACTTCTGATGGTTTGCTGCAGCCTCTGGCATTCCCTAGCTCACAGAAGCATTATCCAGATCTCTGCCTTCACCTTCATTTGATGGTCTATGTGTGTACATCCAATCTCCAATCTCCCCCGTCTATAAAGATACCACTCATATTGATTACAGACTTCTTTTTTCCAATAGGACCTCATTTTAATTTAACTAATTACATTTACAATGACCCTATTCCCAAGTAAGGTCACATTCTGAACTTTGTGGGTTATATCTTCAACATATGCATTTGGGTGGGGGGACATCATTTGATCCATCACAGCTCGGATCATACATGCTTGAGTTGGCATTCTGTCCCTCTCTCAACTGCCAGTTAGGAGTCCTGAGCAAGTCCTCACCCCTCTGAGCCTCATTTGCTTCCAATGCAAAGACAGATGGTTGATAAAGGAAACACACAGTCAACAAATGACAGCTACCATATGAACCTGGCAGACCTGAGGGGAGGATAAAGACCACAGCTTGAGTCCCAGCCCCACCGCTTGCTAGTGTTGTGGCCACGGGCATTTTTATGTATCTTTAACATCAAAGTTTGGTTTTGCAGGTTGGAAAAACGGAGATAACAGTAATATGGATCTCACAGAGGAAAATGTGGAAAATGTCATGAGAAAAGTACTTTTAAAATTATCCAGTGGGTCACTGATAGGATGGTGGCTCCTGACAATGCTGTACAAACTACATGGAGTCTATCAAGCAGGTGCCATGAGTAGGCAAACTTGTACAGAATGAATGATACGTGGGAAACTTCCAACTGCACATCAGCAGCCCCCAGGGCTTGACAGGTAGCAGGACAGGCAACTTCTGAGGCTCAGGAACTCTAGCAGAGAATGCACTGGCAGAGGTTAATTCACTCAGACCCTGACCTAGAGGTGCTAGGATGATAAGGAGGTTCACCTCCTCTGTGATTGGAAAAGGAAGAGCTGGGTGTTTCAGGGTCAAGATAACTAACTTTACCTTCCGGCCTCACCATACATCTCCAGCAGTTTCTGCCAGTCTGGCTGTATCTATTAGCCAATTAAAGGAAAACAGAGAACAAGAGCTTGGTGCCAGATTGGCAGATGAACAAACCTGGATTACAGTCCTGACATATCCATTCATTGGCTATGTGACCTCGGGCAAGAAACCTCTCTGAGTTCTCAGCTTTCTTTGTCCACAAATTTGGACAATTGCAATAATGACCTCATTTATAAGAGGTTAAAAGATGTAATGGGGGCTGGGGTTGTGGCTCAGTGGTAGAGCACTTGTCTAGCATGTATGAGGCACTCAATTAATAATAACTATTATTATTTATATGTGGTTTGATCCTCAGCACCACATATAAATAAATAAATAAAATAAAGATCCATCAACAACTAATAAAAATATTTTTTTTAAAAAAGATATAATGGGTTGAAAGTCTATCTGTACCTACTCTGTAAAAAAGTATGTTTTTAGAGGAAGAAAAGGACAAAGGAAAGAAATGAAAAATAAATTTTCAAATGATAGAAAGTACCTCGGTCTAAGAATTAGGTTTGAATCCCAGCTCTGCCACCAACCTCCTACATGATCTTGGGCAAGCCGTTCATCCTCTCTGGACCTCAGTCATCTTTTGTGCTATGAAAGGAGCTTCTTGAATGGATTTACAGGTCTGATATCTGTAAATGTGATCCATAATTTGTTTATTCCTTATGGAAATATTTCAGAGCCATGGAGGAAAGAGGAATCCAAGAGGGCAGGAGAACAGAGAAGGAGGAGATGTAATCACCTTCTAGGGAGAGAAAGGCTCTGACCTGACAGTGTCAGGGCTGTCGTGGTATCTCATGCTCTAGGAAATACATGGGGCTTAGTATTCAGAATCTGAGCTCCAGAGAAAAATAGATGAGAATTCAAGCTCAAAGCCTGCCATCAACTTAAGGTTTAGAGATAGGGCTTTGGGATCAAACCCAACAAACATTTGTTGAGAGTTTCAAATATGCTAGGCACATTTTTAGATTCCAGAGAGAGATACAATAGGGAAAATTTGCAAACCAGAATTACTACCTTCATGGAGGTAACCTCCTACAAGAAAAGAGAGGCAATAAAAATAATGGATATTTCAAAATGATATGTTGGTGGGGAAGCTGAGGATTTCAAGGGAAATCCAGAATGTAGGCAGGTAGAACTCATTGAGAACACTTGAAAGAATACTTAAAAGAGGTGAAAAAGTTATTCAAAGGAAAGAGCTAAACAAAAAGTTCTAGATAATAGAAAAAAATCAATGAAAGCATAAGTTTGTTCCTTGAAAAGATCAACAAAGATGACTAAACTTTAGCTAGACTGACCAACAATAAAAGGGAGAAGACTCAAATTGCCAAAATCAGCAGTAAGTGAGAAGATATAACTAATGACTTTACAGAAATAAGAAGGATAATAAGAGATGATAACCATATGACAACAAATTAGGTATGTTTGATAAAATTCATTCCTAGAAAGACTCAATCTATTCAAACTGAATCAAGAAAAAAGTAATCTGAATATACCTACAACAAACAAAACTGACCTTTAAACTTATAATAATGCCAACAATAAAAATGTCCAGATCTAGATTGTTTCACTAGAGGAGTCCTCAAAAAAATGTAAGAACTAATACCAACTCTACAAAATCTGTTTCAAAAAGAAAGAAAGGAGGGAATATTTCCCATCTCATTTTATTAACTGATCTGATATCAACCAGGCCAAAAGAATATTATCACAAAAAAAGTCATGGATCAATAACTCTTATGAATACAGATGTCAAAGTTCTCAACAAAATATTAAGAAAACAAAATAAACAACATAAAAAGGATTACTCACCATACCAAGTGTGATTCATCCCAGGAATGCAAGGATGGTTTAGCATCTGAAAGCCAATCAGTGAAACAAAATATAAAAAGCATAAAAGTTGAAAACAATAGGATTATCTTGATAGATATAGAAGAAGAATTTCACAAAAATCTAACAACTTTTCATGATAAAGCATTCAGAAAATTTAGAGGGGAACTTCCTCAACCTGATAAAAAGTGTTTATGAAAAACCCACTGTTAACATCAAAAAAATGGGGAGAAAAACTAAATTATTTTCTCTATTAACAGGAACAAGTTGAGGATACCACTCTCACTATCTCTATTCAATAATTTTTGGAGGAAGGCAAGAATGTGAAATAAAAGGCATCCAGACTGGAATGGAAGATGTAAAACCTTTTTATGTCAATTGCAAATAACATGATCATCAGGATATAGAAAGCCCTAGGGCTTCTACCAAAAAGCTATTAGGACTAGTAAACAAGTTTAGCAATCTGGCAGGATATAAGATCAATAAAAAATAAATAAAATAGAATGTATCTCTATGAGCAGCACAGCTAAAAATGAAATTAAGAAAACTACCCAATTTCAAGGAGCAGTACAAAGAATAAAATACTTAAGAATAAATTTCACAAAGAAATGCAAGGCTTGCTGGGCACAGTGGCTCATGCCTGTAATCCCAGGGGTTTGGCAGGATAAGGCAGGAGGATAACAAGTTCAAAGCCAGCTTATCAACTTAGCAAGGCCCTAAGCAACTTAGCAAGACCCTGCCTCAAAATTGAAAAAAAATAAAAAGGGCTGGGAATGTAGCTCAGTAGTTAAGCAATGCCCCTAGTTGAATCCCTGGTACCAAAAAAAAGTGCAAGGCTTTATACAGTGCAAACAATACAATGAATTGTTAAAAGAAATTTTAAAAGCTAAATTAATAGACAACTTCACGTTGATGAACCAGAAAACAACATTGTCAACATAGCAGTATTACCCAATTTGATCTACAGATTCAGGACCACCCCTGTCATAATACCAACAGGCTTTTTGATTTTGTTGTTGTTACAGAACTCAACAAGCTGATCCCAAAATTTATATGGAAATGCAAGATATCCAGTACCCCGCCACCAAAAAAAAGGAAAAGAAAGCTGAAGGATTCACATTTCCCAGTTCCAAAAACCTACAAAGCAATTAGGACCATGTGGCAATGATATAAACACATTTATATCAATCAGTAGGATATAATTGAAAGGCTAAAAATCAAGACTCATATTTATGGTTAATTGATTTTCAAAAAGAGGGTCAAAACTATTCAATGGGGAAAAATAGCATTTTCACAAATGAGGCTACAATACTGATATCCACATGCAAAAATAATAAATTTGGATACCTACTTCACATGATACACAGAAATTAGCTCAAAGTGACTTATATACCTAAATGTAAGACCTAACTACAAAATACTTAAGGGAAAAAAATATATGAGTAATCGTGTTCTCAGGTTAGATTGTGGCTTCTTAGACATGGCATCTAAAGAAAAGAACAAGAAGAAAATGGAAAGTTGGACTTCATCAAAATTTTAAACTTTTATATTTCAAGCCCACAGTAGAAATTAAAAGCACCAAGTGGGAGAAATTTTTTTAAATTGTGTATTGGACAAGGGTTTTTTTGTTTTTGTTTTTGTTTTGTTTTGTTTTGGACCAGGGATTGAACCCTGGGGCACTTAACCATTGAGCCACATCTCATCTATTTTGTTTAGAGACAGGATCTCATTGAATTACTTAGGGCCTTGCTAAGTTGCTGAGGCTCGCTTTGAACTTGTGATCTTCCTGCCTCAGCCTCCTGAGCCGCTGGAATTACAGGCGTGTACCACCGCGCCCGGCCTGACCAGGGATTTATACCAAGAATACGTACAGGATTCTTAAAACTCAACAACAAAAAGACAACCAAATTTAAAAATTAGCCAAAGATTTAAATAGATATTTCTCCAAATAAGATATACAAAAGTTAAGCACGTGAAAAGATGCCCAATATTTTTAAGCATTAGGAAAGTACAAATAAACACCACCACAATGAGATATGACTTCATACACACGGGGATACCTAAAACCAAAAAGAAAGACACTAATAAGTGTTCACAATCGTAGAAAGAAAGTCTTTGTACATACGGGTGAGATAAAAACTAATGCAGCCACTTTGGAAAACAGTTTAGCAATTCTTTAACACAGAATTAGTTAACATAGAATTCCTTAAACATAGAATTACTTACCACTTCCACTCCAACTATACACCATATACCCAAGAGAACTGAGAACATATGTCCACACGAAAACTTATATACATATGTTCAAAGCCAAAATATGGAGATGACTTAATGTCTGTCAACTGATGGAAAACATATCTATTACAACAGAATACTATTTCACATAGCAAAGAATGATCTGCTTCCAGGACAGTTCACAGGAGATTCAAGTCCTCCTGACGGAGGCCAGCCTATGAATGGTGCCAGGCTGGTAGTGGTCTTCATGACCCTGGACTCTACAGGTACATACATCCTTATCCTAATTATTGTGTTGATTTTATACCAAAACTACATGATATCACCAGCTGGGAATGGCTATTTCCTCTTGAAGCATGAAAAATGCAATTTTCAGAGAGAAATGTCTCTGTGAAGCTCACAAAGTCAGCAAGTGAAGAAGTTAGTTCCAGAGCCCACAAGTGTCTCCTGAACCTAGTACAGCCGGCTGGTGCAGATCCTCAGCTTTCAGACAGTCCTAAATGCTACTTCTTCAGTCTTTTCCAGAGGCATTCCAGGTCAAGCATTCCTTATCCAAAATGTTTAGGGTCAGAAGTGTTTGGGATTTCATTTGTTTTTGGTTTTGGTTTTGGTTTTGGTTTTTTTGTTTTTTGATTTTGGAATATTTGCATATACATGAGACATCTTAAGAATAGTAAATAAATGTGAAATTCATTTCTGTTTCATATACACCTCATACACATGGCCTGAAGATAATTTGATACAATATTTTTAGCATACCTGCATTTTGACTATGACCCACCACATGAGGTCAGGTGTAGAATTTCCCACTTGGGGTGTCATGTCAACCCTGAAAAAGTTTCAGATTTGGAGCATTTTGAATTTTAGGATTAGAGATGTTCAATTCATACTGTAGATTTTGTTGCCAGTACTATATGAATTATTGGGCAAAAAGGAACACAGCCCACACCTTCCCAGTCTACCCAACTATATTCAGTTCTGCAAGAGCCTGCGAAGGCCTACAAATTGCAAAAGATACAATGGAGACTGTTTAAATCAGAGAAGTTTGTCATGGCTTTCACTAGTCAGCCCTGGAACCTTGGGAAAGTCACATCTAAGCTCTAAAGCACTGTCCAGTTCTAAAATTCAGAGACTGAATGTCATAACTAAATGTAAATCAGATCCTGACATCCAGCTGGTAGCTCTGGCCTCTTGGGCCCTAAATTATTGGGGCTCTGCTACTCTCCGCCTCATCTTGACCACTGTCCCTGTAATCTTCTGTTCCTCAAACACAGCAGAGCCTTTATGTTCACAGTTCTTCCTGCCTAGAACTTGTCTCCCCCAGAATGACTCTTTCTCATCATTCAGGTCTCAGCTCTAATGCCGCCTCCTCGGAGCTGATCCCTGATGACCCAAACAAAATACATGTCATCACACTATTCATCCCAATTACTCATCTCTGAAATTCATATTTGTTTTCTTGCTTCCCATCAACCTCCTCAAGTAAAATAATTTCACAGAAGCATCAGCCTTCTCAAAACAGTGCCTGGAACTTACAGGTTTGCAATAATTATTTGTTGAATGGATGAGCTTTCTTAACCGAGTGAGAACCGTATTAGCTAAGGAAGGATTTATTTGTCTGATGAATTTATTAACACTTAGCAGGGAGCCGAGGCCTCAGGCCACAGACTGAGCAAGATGTGATCAGGTAAAAAGGAAGGATGGTTATCCGAGTGCCCAGATCCCAGGAAGCATCAGGGGGGAAAGGTAGACACATGACAAAGAGATTCTAAGGAACAGTCTTAGCCTCCTTTACCCCTGCACTACACACACACACATACACACACACACACACACACACACACACACACACACACACACAGAGTTCCCAAGTACTCTCTCACAAACATTCCAAACTCTGCCTCCCAAGGAAAACAGCTTAGAAGCTGAGCTGCCCAAATCACACCATAAAGATCCCAGGCAGGGGGAAAGATCATCCTTTATAATTACTGTGTAGAAGCTTCCATACGGCACCCTGCTGAGAGCAGGGAAGCAAGACAATCAGAACAGACGGCTTATTAAATTACCCAGTGCATCAACTCAATGAGCACTTCCAAATGGCTCTATTTCTTTTCCTTCTTCCTTTTCTTTTCTTTCCTACCCATGGGGTTTTAATGTTTTGCTTTCTTCTCTCCACTATTTAGGACTCCCCTTAGGTGTTCAGATCACTGCTTTCCTTCTGTCAGCTGCTATCTTTTATTATCCACCCTCTTGAACCATTCATGTAGTGTGGGGGACACAGCAAGTTTCACGTGGCGTACTGGACCCTGCTTTTGAAGCTAAAAGACCCACATTCGAGTCTTGGTTCTGAATCTGTGTGATCTTCACAAGCCAGGAACTTCTCTGAGCTGTGGTTTCCTCATAGGTGAAATAAGGGTGATAGCAGTACTCACTTGCCACACAAGTTGTGACAAAAAGATTAGAGGGGGTGATGTGCATCAGCCTGCTTTGCAAACTGCGAGTCCTCAGGACCATGTCAGTGAGGTCTTCGCCTTTGTCTAAGAGGCCTTGGCAAGAGCCAGGAAGAGGTCCTCTGCCTCTATGTGGCACTATCTAAATGCTCTACAGAAGAGTTCTTCATTTTGATTAGTGGGTTTCCACCTTGAAAATGTAAACAGACTGGTGAAAGAATGCATCTGTCTAGCTGCCAATCATTCTCACTTTAGTAGGAATCTGATGAAAAGCCATGATTTCCTTAAAAGGGCTGGATAATCCTGCCTGGATGGAAGAATTCATCTTCTTGTGGAATTTGGGCAGGTGGGAAGGAAATGTTAGAACCTGGGAATATAATAAAAGAGAGTTTGGGAGCAAGAAGAAATACCACCTGTTAGAAACTGAATAACCCTAAGGAAAACCCATATTCTCTAAGCCCCAGTTTCCTCATCTGTAAAATGAGGGTAAGTGTACCTATCTCATTAAATCATCTGTCAGATCAATAAGATAAATGGAACAAACTCACTTAGCATGGGCATAGCACACACACACACACACACACACACACACACACACAGTAAAACTTAGCCACTGCTACAGTTACTAAGAATGATATTATTATTATATTTATTTTTTATTTCTACTACTATTACTACTGGCTGTCAATAAGCCTGGGAACTTCAGAAACGTTTTTGGAAAGATACCCACCTTTCAGGGTCTTTTCTATCATTAATCTACTGCTGACCAACAAAATACCCCAAATTTGGTGGTCTAAAACAACAGCAGTTGTTTATTTTACTCATGAATCTATAATTTAAGCTAGACTTATGAGGAATGTGTCCTCTCCATCCCATGTGGCATCAGCTGTGGTAGCCCTTTTGGGGACGACGAGAGGATCTACTTTCACAATAGCTCACTTAGGTTGCTAAAAAATTGGAGGCGGCTGTTGGCTGGGAGCTCATCCAGAGATGTGGGTCTCAGTTCTCTTTGTGGATTGATTGGGCTCCCTGAGCATGGTAACTGTATTGCCAGAATGGAAGTTTCAGGAAAAAGACGTAGCTGGCATTTTTATGACTTAGCCTTAGAAGTCACCTCGCATTGTTTCCTCTGTACCCAGGCAGTCATAAAGATCCTCCCGGTTTCAAAGGGAGGGGACATGGATGTTGCACTTGATGCGATTAAAGATTCTAGAAAAGCCAGGTGCAGTGGTATATGCCTATAATCCTAGTGACTCAGGAGGCTGAGGCAGGAGGATCATGAGTTCAAAGCCAGCCTCAGCAAGTTAGTGAGGCCCTAAGCAACTTAGCGAGACCCTGTCTCAAAATAAAAATAAAAATCAATCTGGGATGTGACTCAGTAGTTAAGCACCCCTGGGTTCAATCCCTGGTGCAAAGAAAAAAAATTCTAGAAAACCATATGGAAGGGGCAATATTGTTGCAGGCTTCCTTAGAAAATGTTATGTACTGCACCTCTCAGATACCACAATTCAAGAGTGTCTTCCCTAATTCTTCACCCCACCCCAATGCATGCTCTCCCTGTGACTTTCTTCGGGCACTTATATCACTCTGAACCCTGGATTGGTTGGGCTCCTTCAGCATGGTAACATGCTGTATGTTTTAAAAAAAAAATCAAAATAAATGGTAGCGAGATGGTGATGGAAGGAGAAACTAGAGATGTTTCACAATTTATTCCTGCCATTGCTGCTTGAACACAGACTGCTCTGGAAAATAACCCCATGCATTTAGAACCTTTTGAACCCTCATTGTTTTCATCTGTGAAACAAGGAGTCCTAGCAAGAACACCTGGATGAATTTTCAGAGGATGAAATTAACAAGTCAAACTTCATGGAGCAGTGAGCATATATTAGTAAGTTGGCTTCTAAGTGTTAGCACAAAAATGTCAGCTATTACATTGTCACTAAGTTGGCCTTAGCAACAATTCAGACAGAAAAGAGATTTATTTGTCTTACTCTAAGAACACCTTTGTGTTCTAACAAGTGAACATTAAAGGTGGAGAAAATAAGGAGGAGTGGAGTTGAGGAAAGGCATTTTAAATATTTAGGGGACAAATTTTTAAGTCTTTCGCGTAGTGGACGAGGCTTGTAGAGCATCCTCAAAGCTGAGTCCTGGTTTCAAGAAGAAGTGGGGGGGAGCAGCAGGGCATGAGTGAGTCCAGGAAAATAAGCCCATCTGACAGGCCTGAAGGGTCCTCGTAGGGAAGAGGGCAGCAGCTGACATTTCGGGGCCCTTCCAGCCCTGCAAGTCTCTACTCCTCTGTGAGCTGAGGGTTTTTGTTGTTGTTGTTGTTGTTGTTGTTGTTGTTGTTATTGTTTTGTTTTGGGGGTTTTTTTGTTTGTTTTTTGTTGTTGTTTTTTGTTTTTTGTTTTTGTTTTATTACAAGCAATAGAATCCGACTTTGGCTGGCTTAAGTCACAAAGGAAACTTAATGGAAAGGTCCTAGAATATTCAGGAAGACGGGAGGCAAGGCGGGCTCTGGGGACCTGTGTTGCAAAAAGGAACATGTGAGCCTTCTTACCAGAGCACTGCCATTATGGGGACAGAGGGATCAGAGTCTTCCCATTCCAAGTGTCCAGGTCTCTGTGTCTTGTCCTGGATTCGTCAGCTATAGCAAGGGAAGCAGGGTCCTGCAGTATTAGAATGGTTGCTGTTAGCGCATCCCAGTAAGTGGGGCAACTATGCGGGAAGGAAATAAGGCCAGACGTGGCACTAAAAAGGCAGCAGTGGGGAGAGAACCCTGCCACAGACGAGGCTCAGTCTATTGTCATAAAAACTGTTTTGCACTAAGTGGAAGGCTGAGGACTCAGAGAAGAAATTAATCACCTATACGCATTTGTTTTTAATCTACAGTGTCAGATGGTGTGTTTGGTGCTGCAGATACACAAATGACCACTCCTCTGTGTCACAGCAGTGCTATGCTTAATGGTTAAGAGTCCCAACTGGGAATGACAGAGACCAGCACTCAAATTCCTGTTTGACCTCTTATGGACAGTAATAATGTCAAACTGCACTGAAGTTTGGCTAATAACTGCCTGCCTGCCAGGTCATGGTAGGTCATTACAAGACTTAGGAGAAGGTAAATAGAGCCCTCATGCAATGCCTTACACATGGCATTTTTATGACTGTAGCCACATGGTTATGATTTGGACTAGAAGAAAAGAGGACTCCCCTGTCATCTCTACCTATTAGTGCTAAAAGAGACTCCAGGTCATGGACTGATTTGAACCATAAACATTTGATTCACCTGAAAGCCTGATAACAGTATGGACAAACCCCCAGCTCACCTGATTCAGGTGATCTGTCATCTACAATTTCAGCTGCCCCCTACAATCCAAGTGACTTTGATGCATAATTAATAAGAGTATCTGTATTCTAAACTAGAAAAATTTCTTGTTCAAAGGCAAATAAACTAACAACTACAGAAAGAAAATAATTTGACTTAAGATCTTAGGAGAATTACCGGGTATATTAGTTCTGTATTACTGTGTAACAAATTATCACAAACTTGGTGGCTTAAAACAACATAAGCTTATTAATTCTGACCTAATTTCTGTGTGGGCATAACATGGCTCAGGGTCTCATAGGGCCAAAATCAAGGTGTTGGGCCAGTTCAGAATTCATGAGTTCTCATGGTTATAGGAGTAAGGTCCCCATTTCTTACTGGCTATCCACCGTGGGTCACTTAAGTCTGGGGTACTTTCTGGAACTTGCCATGTAGCTCCGTTCATCTCTGAAGCCAGCAATGGAGAATCTTCCTTGAACTGAATTCTTCTTGTGCTTTAAATCATTTGCATCCTCCATCTTTAACTTCTAGATCCAGATGTAAAGAGCTGCTGTGGCTGGGTGAGGTCTACCCTTTAACTTGAAATCAACTAATTAGCAACAATGATTACATCTGGAAAATTCCTTTTGTTACATGACATCACATAATTATGGGGTAATAACCCACAATATTCAAACTTTGCCCAAATACAAGAGATTATGCCAGGAAGAGGGTGATAGGAGTTCATTTTTAAATGTTGCCCATTACACTGGGACTATGATCTAAAACTCTGACAAGACACAAGTTTCTCAAATCATGCTCAAGTTACCCCTCCTCAAATTACAGCAATCACTTACTCTTAAGTACCTCCAAACCAAGTAGTACAAGAAAAGCTCATCAGTGTCAGATGTACTTTATAATTCTTAATTCTAGGCATTCTAAGAAGGTAAGCTGTAAATTTCTTGAACAGATGCTTTCCTTGGTGTATCTACCTGAAAAATAGAAAATGTAACTCATTTATCAAACCTGGCTGGTGACCAGTAAACACAGCTGAAATGGACATTAAACTGATGGTCCAAGGCACTCACTCACTAATTCAAACACTCAAACAGAATTAGGCAGGAAGACAAACCAACCTAACCTACTACCCCCTACGTATGGTGCACAATCCTAGGCTTTCTAGCCCAGCCTCAACTGCTGGCCACAGGGATCTGCAATCTTGGATACCCAGTCAAGCCTTCAGGTAAATGGTAGGCAGCATTCCCAAATGATCCCAATGACCCCCACCCTTGCATAATATCCTGAATTGGGGCAAAATTTGAATATTGTGGGTTATCACTGCCATGATTATATGATTGTTTTACACGATACTTTTACTTATTTATTTTTATGTGGTGCTGAGGATCAAGCCCAGGATCTTACATGTGCTAGCCAAGCGCTCTACCACTAAGCCACAACCCCAGCCCTGATTATGTGACGTTATGTGATAACAGGAATTTTTCAGACATAATTATCCCATTTATGAGTCAAGAAAACCCTCATGAAATAGATACTATTCTCATTTTATAAAGAATCTGAGATTTGGGTTGTGTAATTTGCTAATAAATAAACAAACAGCAGCAAGAGGCAGCACCAGGTCTCAAATGTAGGTCAGTCCAATTTCAAACCACATGCTCTAGCCACAGACCCTATATCAATAAATATTGGTTATTTTCTCTGTGACTTCAGCCATACAATATATTTACACACAACAACAACAACAACTACAAGACAGTGTCCCTCATGCATCTTAAAATATAACAAGAACTACATTTTGTTCTTGCCCTAAGTAAAACTAAATCTCTCCAACAGTGTCAGATGTATTACTAATTACACAATTACATTATGCAGTCATGCTGGTAATAAAATTCTTGGAGTGCTTTCAGCAAATTCAAGTTTGGATAAAATAATGGCTTGCTTTAAAATTATTTACTAAATTAAGCAATTCTTTACTCAACATTGTTTTTAATAATTCAAGTACAGGATGTTTTATTATGAACATTTCCAAAATACAAGTTTTTAAAAATTCCATTATTAGTATGTACATGGTTGCTCTAGTAAAGTATTTTTTAAAAAATACTTAATACTTCTGCTTTGCCAGAGAGTGAAGCATTATTCACCCTTTCTATGATTCTGTCAACTCAGATGCCTCTTTCTCCTGTCCCCAGGACTGTCAGAGTTGGAGAGGAAAGGCCACAATTTCATGCACTTCCCACAGCAGGTTACCACAAATGTTTGTGAATCCTTTAGAGGAAGACAATAAAAGATGCCATGTCAGAAGATCTTACCCCTTTACAAAGACATCTACAATATCTCTCACCCCACGTGCTCGTCCACAATGTGATTTTGTCCCCCACCTTCTGCTGATTTCCCAAGAAGTGAAGTCTATTTAATCTCCTTGATTAAATAGATCTGCACAGACCTGTAGAATATGGCAGAAGAGAAGTTGTGTCCATTCTGGGTTCAGCCATCAACTGGCCTGGCAGCTTCTGTTTCCTTCCTTTTGGATCACTTAGTCTTGATTTGCTCCATCTGAGAACCCAAACAATGTGCTATGATATGTACAAGCCAAGAAGAGAGATCACATACAGGCATACTGGTCAACCACCAACCACAACTGCCAGCCACAAGAGGCTGCCATCTTGGATGACCCGGCCAGTCCAGTCTTCAAATGACTGCAACTCCAGCCACCATCTGACTGCAACCAAACCAGTTAATAAATATTGGTTATTTTCTCTGTGATTATTCCCCATGGAAAACCCCAAGCTGAATTCACTCAACCCACAGAAATAGGATGAAAGATGATAAATAGTTGTTTTAATCCACTGAAATTAGAGAAATCTTTTACAGCAATAGATAACCAGATACCCCTATTCCAATTCATTATATATACGAACTAATATCAGACCTGGCCACCATGTGGGTGACCGTCTCCATGAAGGAACAATTCAAAGTTCCCGCTCTTCTTTGGGCATCCATTTTCCCATCTGTGAAACATCATGATAGGACTAGGTCAGGATTTCAACCTAGAGGTCACCATGGATTGTCACTGGTTAGAGACGACATTTCTAAAAACTGGATGGAAGCTGCACAATTCTTTTTGTTTCTTATTGATTATTTAAAACATTACATAGCTCATGATATATCATCTTTCATACATTTGACTCAAATTGGGTTTTGAACTCCCATTTTCACCCCAAATACAGATTGCAGAATCACATCTGTTACATATTCACATTTTTACATAATGCCATATTAGTGACTGTTGTATTCTGCTACCTTTCCTATCCCCTACTATCCCCCCTCCCTTCCCCTCCCCTCCCATCTTCCCTCTCTACCTCCTCTGCTGTTGTTCAATTCTCTCCCTTTTTTTCCCTCCCCCTTGCCCCTCATAACCTCTTATAATTTTATGTATCATTGAAGGTCTCCTACCATTTCCATGTGCTTTCCCTTCTCTCCCCGTTTCTCTCCCCCCATTCGTCTTTGTTTACTGTAGTCTTTTCCTCATGCTCTTCCTTCCTGTTCTGTTCTTAGTTGCTCTCTTTATATCAAAGCAGACATTTGGCATTTGTTTTTTAGGGCTTGGCTAGCTTCACTTAGCATAATCTGCTCTAACGCCATCCATTTCCCTGCAAATTCTATGATTTTGTCATTTCTTAGTGCTGCATAATACTCCATTGTGTATAGATGCCACATATTTTTTATCCATTCATCTATTGAAGGGCATCTAGGTTGGTTCCACAGTCTAGCTATTGTGAATTGTGCCGCTATAATCATTGATGCAGCCGTATCCCTATAGTGCGCTCTTTTAAGGTCCTCAGGGAATAGTCCGAGAAGGGCGATAGCTGGGTCAAATGGTGGATCCATTCCCAGCTTTCCCAGGAATCTCCATACTGCTTTCCAAATTGGCCTCACCATTTTGCAGTCCCACCAGCAGTGTACAAGTGTACCCTTTTCCCCACATCCTCGTCAACACTTATTGTTGTTTGACTTCATAATGGCTGCCAATCTTACTGGAGTGAGATGGTATCTTAGGGTGGTTTTGATTTGCATTTCTCTGATTGCTAGAGATGGTGAGCATTTTTTCATGTACTTGTTGATTGATTGTATGTCCTCCTCTGAGAAGTGTCTGTTCAGGTCCTTGGCCCATTTGTTGATTGGGTTATTTGTTTAATTTTTTGAGTTCTTTGTACATTCTAGATATTAGGGCTCTATCTGAGGTGTGGGGGGTAAAAATTTGTTCCCAGGATGTAGGCTCTCTATTTACCTCTTTTATTGTTTCTCTTGCTGAGAAAAAACTTTTTAGTTTAAGTAAGTCCCATTTGTTTATTCTTGTTATTAACTCTTGGGCTATGGGTGTCCTATTAAGGAATTTGGAGCCCGACCCCACAATATGTAGATCGTACCCAACATTTTCTTCTATCAGACACAGTGTCTCTGATTTGATATCTAGCTCCTTGATCCATTTTGAGTTAATTTTTGTGGATGGCGAGAGAAAGGGATTCAATTTCATTTTGTTGCATATGGATTTCCAATTTTCCCAGCACCATTTGTTGAAGATGCTATCCTTCCTCCATTGCATGCTTTTAGCCCCTTTATCAAATATAAGATAGTTGTAACTTTGCGGATTAGTCTCTGTGTCCTCTATTCTGTACCATTGGTCCACCTGCCTGTTTTGGTACCAGTACCATGCTGTTTTTGTTACTATTGCTTTGTAGTACAGTTTGACCTCTGGTATCGCTATACCTCCAGATTCACACTTCCTGCTTAGAATTGCTTTTGCTATTCTGGGTCTTTTGTTTTTCCATATGAATTTCATGATTGCTTTGTCTATTTCTACAAGAAATGCCGTTGGGATTTTGATTGGCATCGCATTAAACCTATAGAGAACTTTGGGTAATATCGCCATTTTGATGATGTTAGTTCTGCCTATCCATGAACAGGGTACATTTTTCCATCTTCTGAGATCTTCTTCTATCTCTCTCTTTAGGGTTCTGTAGTTTTCATTGTATAAATCTTTCACCTCTTTTGTTAGGTTGATTCCCAAGTATCTTATTTTCTTTGAGGATATTGTGAATGGAGTGGTTTTCCTTATTTCCATTTTAGAGGTTTTGTTGCTGATATACAGGAATGCCTTTGATTTATGCGTGTTGATTTTATAACCTGCCACTTTGCTGAATTCATTTATTAACTCTAGCAGCTTCTTTGTAGACCCTTTTGGGTCTGTTAAGTATATTATCATGTCATCTGCAAATAGCGATAATTTAATTTCTTCTTTTCCTATTTTTATGCCTTTAATTTCTTTTGTCTGTCTAATTGCTCTGGCTAGTACTTCGAGAACTAAATTGAATAGAAGTGGTGATAGAGGGCATCCCTGTCTTGTTCCAGATTTTAGAGGGAATGCCTTCAGTTTTTCTCCGTTTAGGATGATGCTAGCCTGAGGTTTAGCATATATAGCTTTTACAATGTCGAGGTAAGTTCCTGTTATCCCTAGTTTTTCTAGTGTTTTGAACATAAAGGGATGCTGTACTTTGTCAAATGCTTTTTCTGCATCTATCGAGATGATCATATGGTTCTTGTCTTTAAGTCTATTGATGTGGTGAATAGCATTTATTGATTTCCGTATATTGAACCAGCCTTGCATCCCAGGAATGAATCCTACTTGATCATGGTGCACAAGTTTTCTGATATGTTTTTGTATTCGATTCGCCAGAATTTTATTGAAAATTTTTGCATCCAAGTTCATTAGAGATATTGGTCTGTAGTTTTCTTTCTTTGAAGTATCTTTGTCTGGTTTTGGGATCAAAGTGATGTTGGCCTCGTAGAATGAATTTGGAAGAGCTCCTTCTTTTTCTATTTCTTGAAATAGCTTGAAAAGTATTGGAATTAATTCTTCTTTGAAGGTTTTGTAGAACTCCGCTGTATACCCATCCGGTCCAGGCCTTTTCTTGGTTGGTAGTCTTTTGATGGCTTCTTCTATTTCTTCCTTTGTTATTGGTCTGTTTAAATTGTGTGTGTCTTCCTGTCTCAATCTGGGCAAATCATATGCCTTAAGAAATTTATCGATATCTTCACTATCTTCTATTTTATTGGAATATAGGGTTTCAAAATACTTTCTAATTATCTTCTGTATTTCTGTAGTGTCTGTTGTGATATTGCCTTTTTCATCCCGTATGTTAGTAATTTGAGTTCTCTCTCTTCTTCTTTTCGTTAGCATGGCTAAGGGCTTGTCTATCTTATTTATTTTTTCAAAGAACCAACTTTTAGTTTTATCAATTTTTTCAATGGTTTCTTTTGTTTCAATTTCGTTGATTTCTGCTCTAATTTTAATTATTTCTTGTCTTCTACTACATTTGCTGTTGTTTTGCTCTTCCTTTTCTAGGTTTTTGAGGTGTTGTGTGAGTTCATTTATTTGTTGTTTTTTTTCTTTTTTTGAGGTAAGAACTCCAAGAAATGAATTTCCCTCTTAAAACTGCTTTCATTGTGTCCCATAGATTCCAGTATGTTGTGTCTGTATTATCATTTGACTCTAAGAATTTTTTCATCTCCTCCTTTAAGTCTTCTATAACCCATTGATCATTCAATAACATATTGTTCATTTTCCATGTGATGTAGGATTTTTCCTTCCTTCTTTTATCATTGATTTCCAATTTCATTCCATTATGATCAGATATGGTGCATGGTATTATCTCCATGCCTTTATATTTACTAAGAGTTGCCTTATGGCATAATATATGGTCTATCTTTGAGTAGGATCCATGTGCTGCTGAGAAGAACGTGTATCCACTTGATGATGGTTGATATATTCTATATATGTTGGTTAAGTCTAGGTTATTGATTGTGCTGTTGAGTTCTATAGTTTCTTTATTCAGTTTTTGTCTAGAGGATCTGTCTAATGGCGAGAGCGGTGTGTTGAAGTCACCCATAATTATTGTGTTGTGGTCTATTTGACTCTTGAACTTGAGGAGAGTTTGTTTTATGAACGTTGCAGCTCCATTGTTTGGTGCATACAAATTGATGATTGTTATGTCTTGTTGGTGGATGGTTCCTTTTAACAGTATATAGTGTCCTTCTTTATCCTTCTTGATTAACTTAGGTTTGAAGTTGATTTTATTCGATATGAGTATGGCCACTCCTGCTTGCTTCCGAGGGCCATGTGAGTGGTATGATTTTTCCCAACCTTTTACCTTTAGCCTGTGTATGTCTTTTCCTATCATATGAGTCTCCTGAAGGCAGCATATTGTTGGATTTGTTTTTTTGATCCAGGTTACTAGCCTATGTCTCTTGATTGGTGAGTTTAGGCCACTAACATTTAAGGTTACAATTGAGATATGATTTGTACTTCCAGTCATGCTTCTTTATTTATTTATTTTAGTTTGGCTAGTTTTACTTTTTGGTTATTTTCCTCCCGCTTTACTGAGATACCTCCTGCTGTTAGTTTTGGGCACTATTTTTCAATTCCTCTTCTTGTAGTGTTTTGCTCAAAATGCTTTGCAGAGCTGGCTTTCTTGCTGCGAATTCTTTTAGCTTTTGTTTTTTTTTTTTTTTTTTTTTTTTTTCAGAGTAGAAATTAGAAGTTCATTATAGGACAGCAGAAAAGACTTCTCCCGGAGGAAGAAGGGGACCCAAGAGGTGGAATCCGTGGAAGTGCGGTTGTTTCCCCTTCTTATAGTTTTGGGGATGGAATGTAGGTGGGAGGGGTTGGGACACAGGTGGGCCAAAGAAGTCATCTGGGCAGGAAGGACTTCATTATCATTTCTTTGGGATGGGGTATCTTTGAGTTTGTTGGGGGCTGTTCATTAACACTTCTTTGAGGTGGACTTTGGCCTAGGGCCTTTTTAGGACTTCATTAACATTCCATGAATTGTCCTGTGTTTTCCCTGAGTCATTCCCAGCATGGCCTCCATTTTAGATTTCACTCGGTATTAGACCCGATTTACCTAACTACACTGACTACCTAACTTTAAATCTGGCTTCATTCCCCCCTCTAATTTGGGAACTCCTTACTGCTGTAAGGAAAGGGGGCGAAGAAGATCTTTCTGGCTTCTTCAGGCTGACAAAAGGGGCGATGTTGGGGCAAGCAGTTTGGAGTCCCCTTTTAAAAATCGGGTCTATCGAGTGGTCCTTGATAGAAGTCTGATTGAGAAGTAATAGACTGGAAGGCCATCTGAGTGATGGGTGGTCTATAAGAGAAACAAGAATTCATTAGTACTGGAACCATATTGATGTAGCAATAAATCCCATAGCACAGGAATATGCCAATGAGTATGATGGCAAAGACAAAGACTAACAATGTTTTCCACCAGGAAGTACCAAGAACCAGGAGCTAAGATATTGTCTCCATGACAAAGTTGCTGAGGACATGGCTTCTATCTGAGCATGTAAATCTTTAAGGATATTTGTCACATTGCCAGAAATGTCAGGGATGTAAACACAACATTTAACTTTTAGGGTTACAGTTGTCCTTCCCTTAAGATACAGTTTAATAATTTAATATCATCTGATCTTGCAAAATCCTTTTACTAGTATGACCTGTGTCTAATAGAAATCTTTAATTCTGTTACCTAGGGCTGGATACTCATACTAGCAAACACCAAGCCTACCTGTGTAGGTTAGGAATATCTGTGGGCCTTAAACTAAAAACTACTCTGGCAGTTTTTTTTTGATAGTTATCAGGCATTCCTGTCTGAGAATCTCTTTTGTAGCCTCCAGTTTACTTATTTATGGAAGTTTCATTTAACTATCATTATTATTAAAATGTCCAGGAATAGCTGTGTTTTGGCTTTGACTGTCTTTGCTAAGTGTTTAAGATGAAGCAAGTCAAACTGACTTTTGTTTCAATCTATTGTTAACAGTCAGCTGAGTTATGGGAGTCCTCGGGAACTTCACAGCAGCTTCTCAGTTCTGCTAGTGTCATTTGCGTTAGGATGGGTCCAGGCCTTGCTTGACCATGTGGCTTCCCTCGGAAGCATCAGGGATGTCTCCCTTTTTGATGACCCTCCTCTTCACAGCAAATGCACTGACTGGCTTCCTGTCCTCCACTGGTCTCATTAATCTCCCTGATCAGGAGGTTATGTGGCCTAGAGTTGCAGAGCCCTTTGGAGAAGTCCCCTATTCTCTGATTCAGACTGACTCAGAGGGCAAGAGCCAAATATTGGTTTTTCTGGCCCTTTTAATTTAACTTTAATTTTAAAACTTAATCTTAAACATCTAGCAAATAAGTTTTAACAGCCTTATACTAAGAGTACTGGACTTTAATGTCTATCTCTCTATCCTGTAGGTGATAACTTCTTGTCTTAAATTAACCCAGGTAGTGAGCTCTTAAATCAGTACCTCTGCAAAACATTAACAGGCAATCTTAAATCATTTATAAGAAAACTACAAGATAATTTTATCAAGAGTAAAAGCATTTAGTTCATATAATAGTTACCTTGAATTTTGGTGGAGTATATCCCCTGTTTGAGATCCTGGCAATCGTGACAAAAACCAACTTTCGGACACAACTTTAAGTGTACTGAAATCTAGCCTACTTCTCATAGTCACTTTCACATGATATGGGACATAGAGCCTTATCTTAAGTAAGGTGGGGCTCTTCATAAATCTTAAATATTATAGTTTTGAAGCTGATCTTTGTTTTTTTAAACATCATTTTACAAAGCCTACATAAATTGTTGCTCAAGTTCACATGAATATTAGCTAACACAACGTAATATCACATCTAAAACATGAATTAAAGAAAGGCTGAAAGCTTTTAACCTTTTGTAGAAAAGTAGCAAAGTACTTTTGTGTTTTGCAATAAAACCTTTACATAGATTAGGCTCTCATTAACTTAAAAATACATTTAAATTCTATCTCGGTGTAAAAAGTAACATGGAACTTTATATAACTTATTGATAATAAGTACAGTTATAGAACACAAGTGATAAATAAATTTCCAACATGTTTTTCTTTTAAGCCTAAAATTACCATACAATTTTAGAATACCAGCTTGATATAATGCTCTTTCTAAAGCTTCTACCTTACAGACTTGTATACCTGGAAGATATGAACACATTAATGGCACTAATTACATTGATGTTTTTATATTAACCAAGTTTAGCTTTTAAAGAAATAACATAGCACAATTCTCTAAAACGACAGCACTTGTTTAACCAGCTGTTTAATGTCTTTAAGATTACTTGCTCAAAAACTTACATAGACCTTCTTTATATCATTTACTTAAACCCTCTTAATTACTTAATCATATAGACTCTTATCCAGAAATCTAGAACCTTTTAGTTTATCTTTTTATCTGTTAACCTCCTTCTGTTCACATTTTGAAACAATACTTGTAAATTTTTGAATTTAAGCAGATTTAACATTTTATTAAGGCCTTTTTGAACACCTAGAAAAACTTATAAGCTTAATTTTAAAGACATCTTTACTTTCATCTGTTTACCCAATTTAAATTGAGCCATTTGAAGCACGTGAATCAAAGATATTTGGATCCATTTTTAATTTTTCATGAGCGCTCCTCATCTGTCAATTGTCATATCACTGCATGACATATGGACATACACAGAGACATACCGACATACAACACGTAACACAAGTGTAACACATAACACAAAAGGCCTTGCAGTTTTCTCAGGTGAAATTTCATTGCAATGTTTAAAAAAACTCCAGTTGATCAAAAATAGAACTTATCAGAAAAACATTAGCTTGTCTGTAGGATAAAAATCATGAGCTCAAAAAAAAACATAGAATCTAAGAAAAGGCAAAAGTCCTAGAAAAAATTGACTGGCCAGTAATTAGTAAATGCCATACAATTTACTCTTTGGTTTAATCTAGTTTGAGTTCAGGTAAAAGACACCTTTACTTTTTTTTTTCCTTGGGCCTCAGATCTGTCTCCTACTGAGTGCTCCAGGCTTCTTCTATTTGCATATCAATTTAAGTCCTGGCTGAGGTCTGGAAGGAACTGGGAAAACTGGAATTTTGAGCAGAAACTTCATGTCTAAGGCATTTTAATCATAAGTCACAATTTTCAGGTTTGGAAGTTGGAAATATGGTAAAAGTTTAAGATACAATTTACAAAATTTCATCTTTATATCTTCCTACACTAGAAAAACTTGCTCACACAAAACTGAAAATAGGATCTTTCTTGATAATATAAAAGCCACCATCAGAAGAAGTTCCTTCAGGATCATTAAGCTACTTTCTTTGTTCTGAAGTTCCTAAAGTAGTATTAAGTTACATTAAATCACCTGGAAAAAATCCACACACTACCATGTATATCTAAAATTAAGCTTTGAAAATTCCCAAGACTGTTGCTAATTAATGTCATTTCAATAAGCCAGACCAACGTTTCAATTCAACACTTTTTTCCTAAATCTTACACACTGAGAGAAACAGATACCAAATCATAATTTACTATCCTTGCCCAAATCAATGCACTGGTATACCTAGTGAAATCTCCTTAGGCTACCCAGTTCAAAAATTGATGAAAAAATAAAACTGAATGATTGGGAGTTACTTGCCAACTTGGAAGTAGAGTTCTTTTAATTTTCTATCCTAAGCATTTAAGTTCTCTGGCATGAATTATCTGAAATCAAACTAATCAATTACCTAACCCTAACTTTTAACTGCAAGATTACGCAATGCTTCAAACTCATTTAGATACCAGATGTTACAATGAAACATCTTTTAGACACACATTTAACCTAGATTATCCCCAAGAAACAATCTATAATAACCTTTAAAACAGACCAGGTTTTGAACTTCCATTTAATTATGACTCCTATCAGTGGCACCTTAGATTTCCCATGAATGGACCAGATGTTCTCACATAAGGGCAACTATAGGTGTAAAATCAAGGGTCTCAGTGTGACTGACTTTACTGCATTTAGGTGGAGTAATCCTTCAGTGCAGGGAAATTATGAGGAAATTTTCCCCAAAGCGAAAATGGCTCTGGCAGCTGCTGGGAATTCCTCAGTTTCCCTTTCACTTGCAAGATTAGCTCCTTTGGATAGATCCAATCCTAGGCAATCTGGCATATCTCCTAACTTTCCAGTAGAGTCAGTTTTTATCTGCCTTAGGTCTTGAAGGGGGAAGGGGGTATGTACTTTGATCGGCCAATATTTTTCTCTTGATTCTTTTTCCTCAGTGAGTTCAAGATTTTCTCTTCATGGCAGATATCATAGTTAAGTCTACTTTACACTGTTGGCATGATTTAGGATTTTCCCTTAGAGCAAAGAAAATCTGAACATACGGCACCTCACACCATTTCCTTTTTTGTAAATTTTATCAAACTGTAAAATTGTATTAAAATTGATATTTCCCTCTGGTGGCCAGGTTTCTCGTATTTGAGGCCAGGCCAAGAAAATGAGGCGCTTTTTCTTGAGCATCTGAGGTTCAAATCTATCCCAATTTTTCAATACGCAGGCTAGTGGTCCACCTGGCGTATTGGAGAGAGAGAAGCTCCCGTCTGAGTGAGAAGAAAACAGGACTCAGGCGCCCACGCTGCGCCAGAGAAAACTGTTCTCATTAGGGACGTTTCCCTAAGTTTGAGCTTCCTAAACGGTCCAGAAAACCCGTCTCTCACCTTGCTTTGCCAAGGGGTTTCTGGTCCCCTTTAGCAAAGTGCTAGGGTCTCAGTTTGCCCTGTGCCAGAGACCCTGGGAGGATTCAGACTTAAGGGCCTTACTGCTTTCCTCCCGACCACTAAAAAACCATTGCAAAAGAGAATCCTGTGCTCTTTTGTTGTTGTCTTTGCTCTGTAGACTAAAGGAGCCGCCTAAGTGTTAAGGGATATCTACTGGTTGTAAGGTAGCAGATTACCGGAGGAGTTGATTCTAAAAATGCCTCTCTAGTAGCTTAGAGAACGCAGCTCATTTTAAACATTGGACGGTAAAACAGACTAGTAAAAGTTACCTATGCATCTTAGGGAACCTGGGCAGATTTTACTAATTATCTCATGCCTTTCTCAGTCCTGCAACCTGAATTGCTAACATTTCTGACCTGCGAAGGAAGGGAAGCATCCAGGAGGAATGGATGCGGGGTTGGGAGTGTTGCACGTAGCCCATACAGAGGCAAATGTGATTGGGGCTTTCCCTCAGTGCCATTCATCTACCGATCACCCTAGATACCCCTGAGGGCTGTCGGAAGGGGGCTCAAGAGAAAGGAACCTTAAGAATCCTCTGAGAGTAGCCCAGACTGGAATTCCGCAGTTGTTCCAAACTCCTTCCTCCACCTCCACACATCCGAGGCAGATCGGGATTAGGGACACTGTGTACTCACGCCAATTGCTCTCCGGGCCCAGACAGAAAAGTTGGAAGTGGCTTCGGCAGAACCCAACATGCCTGCTCTGTATTGAACAGGTGATTGAGAGCTGCTTAGGCCGGGAAACCTCTCACCCGAGTCTTGTAGAGTGGCGGCTGCACTAATTGCGTTTAAGTAGCCGTCGGGTGCCCACCTTACCCTCCAGAAAGAAAGAGAAAGATGCACCTCAAACAGACATGGGGTGCGTAGAGAGGCGCTTACCTCGGTGTAGAATCTCGGTAATGGGACCTCCAATATGATACCGCTGTTGACCGGTGACGAGTCCTTGCTTCCCCGATGTTGAAGAATAACACCAAAGAAGCACGCCGAGGCAAGGTCAGAGTAGAAATTAGAAGTTTATTAAAGGACAGCAGAAAAGACTTCTCCCGGAGGAAGAAGGGGACCCAAGAGGTGGAATCCCTAGCTTTTGTTTATCATGAAAGATTTTAATTTCATTGTCAAATTTGAAGCTCAATTTTGCTGGATACAGTATTCTTGGTTGGAATCCATTATTTTTCAGCGTTTGAAATACATTGTTCCAGGATCTTCTCGCTTTCAAATCTGTGATGAGAAATCGGTCGTTAACCTAATTGGTTTACCCCTGAATGTAATCTGCCTCTTTTCTCTTGTAGCTTTTAATATTCTCTCCTTGTTCTGTACGTTGGCTATCTTCATAATTACATGTCTTGGAGTTGGCCTATTATGGTTTTGAATGTTTGGGGTCCTGTAGGCTTCCAGGATTTGGCAATCCATTCCATCTTTCATCTCTGGGAAGTTTTCTAGAATTAATTCATTTAATATGCTGTCCATTCCTTTGGTTTGAATCTCTGTGCCTTCTTCTATCCCTATGACTCTCAAATTTGGTTTTTTTATGACATCCCATATCTCTTGAATAGATTGCTCGTGGGATTTAAGCATCTTTTCTGTGTTGACTATATTCTTTTCAAGTTGATAAACCTTGTCTTTATTATCTGATGTTCTGAGTTCTACTTGATCAAGTCTATTTGTAATATTCTCATTTGAGTTTTTAATTTGGTTTATAGTTTCCTGCAATTCTAGGATTATTGTTTGATTTTTTTTAAGATCTCTATCTCCTGGTAGAGCTCATTCTTTGCCATTTGAATTTGTTTGTTTAATTCATTTTCAAAATATACTTTTATTTCTTGGACTTGCTGTACCGCTTCCTTCCCCGTCTGAAATCCCGTACTCAGCCTGGGGGTCAGTGCGGGCTTGGCTGGCGGGATTCCACCCTGTCGCAGCCACTTATCTCCCTGTTTGCTAGTTAATCCCTTCTCTGCGGCGCCACGCCTTCTGTAGCCATGGGGCAGGCTGCGCAAATCAGACAGCCTGGATCTCCAGGGTCACACAGTTGGCTTTTGGGATCCCCGGCACTCTATCAAAGCTGCACAATTCTATGTGATGAAGTCACACTAGCTAACTGAAAACCAAGTTCCCTTGTTTGAGGCTGGAATTATATCAACTCAGTGCATCAACACTGTTCCCGTCTGCTAGTCAGAGCTGGTTAGCAGTCACATATGGCTGTGATAGCTAAAAATGAAATGAAGAATTAAATGTTGCTTAATTCATGCAGTTTGTTCAGCATAGAAAAAAATATATTTTAAAATGTGAGCTTTTTAGCTGAGAAACGAATCCTCAAGGATGAAGATGGTAATGACTAGGAAAAATAATAGCTATGGCTATCACACATTGAGCACTCATTATGGAACAGGTCACACATTGCATTGAGTGTATACTAAGTTCATCTCATTCTTCTGATAACCATCCCCACTTGACAGAATCAAAAACTGAGGCACAACGAGGCAAATTTCCTTGCAGAAAGACACAAAAATCATAAATGTCAGAGCCAGGATTCAAGCCCTTCAGATTTCAAAGCCCACATAGTACTGGCTCCCAAACTCTGATGTCCCAAAGGTTGTTCCTTTCACCTCCCATCCTCTTAGATAATCTGGGTCAGGAAGACTGATGGTGTTTGAAGAGGGGTATTGTCATGGCATAAAGAAGTGGGGTCCATGGGTCTGGTCAGCATCACACAGGAATGAGCTCTTGCACACTGCTTTGGGAACACAAATTTGTACCAATCCTTTGGAGACTTCTCTTACTGTAGTAAGGCTGAAGGTGTGACCACACCAATCCTATTCCAATGTATATGTCCCAGGAAAAAACTCATATACCTATAACAAAGAGGTAATTGCATGGAAGTTTATCATTGTGTATTGATTGTAGCAAAAACACAGAAACAACCTAAACATCCATCCATAAAACAATGGAAAAGTGATTGCGTATTATTGTCATTCAAACAATTGACATCTAGTATTTTAAGATGAATTATGTATTTTCAATATGAATAAATGACAGAAACAATAACACAAATTGCAAACTCTGATTCCATTTCTATGAAGTTGTACAATATGTAAATTTTTATTTATGTGTACATGCAGGAACTGTGTACCATTAAAGGAACAGTAAACACATCATGATCATGGTTAACTCTGAGAATGACGGAAAATGGAGAAAAATCACAGAGGAGGCTTATATTTTATCTGTGATTTCTTTTATTTCCAAAACTTGGTGATAAATACATAGGCATTAATTTTATCACTGATTCATTTTGGATGCTTGAAAGATTTCATGCTTTTTTTTTAATTGATCAGGCACTCAGTTTCCATACCACATCCCAACTTTTGGCCTTAAGAATCCTCTGCTCAGCCATTTTTCCCCTCCTTCTACCTGTTCTCTATAGCCTCCCACTCTCTAGGCTCCTAATCTGGGTCCCATGCTTTCTTTCAATCAAATGATGTCATTTACTTCGAGTTTAAAATGCAAACAGCCCTGGGATGGTTTGCATTTTAAAAGAAGACTGAAGTAGGAAGAATTTTCAAGGCCTAAAGAAGTGACATTATTATGGTGAAAGAATTTTTCATCAGATCCTGCTGGGCATCTGCTCAAATCACATTCATTTATCCTATAAATATTCATTATGTACCTACTAAGCACCAGGAACTCAGAGGTCCCAATGCCACACACCTGTAAGAAGAGAACGCTCTACTGGTTGTGTTCTGCAGACCCTGGGCCCTAGGTTCTACTTACATAGGTGACTACTCCAAATGGATATGAGAATATGCAGTAATGGATGATCTCTGTTACCCAAATGCCTCATTTTACTAAATGTGGGAAACAGAGACACAGAGAAGGTGCTGGGTTTGCCTAAAATCACAGAGCAAAGCAGAGATGAAGACTCAGCTCTCTGGGCCCCTAAACCAGTGCTTATTTCTCTGCTCGGTACTGCTTCTTAACACGCTCCACAAGGCTATCCCTGAATGGAATAAACATATGCAGAAAATACATAAGGAAAAAAAATTACCTATGCTCTCCTCCTTGAAGCAATGCCACTTCCCTTCCCACCTTTTGATTTCACCACCTGCCCTGGCTTTCAACAGCAGGTGCTAAATGACTGCAATCGATTCCAATGCTTTCCCACCCTTGCTGGGGATCCCACTTCACAAAGCAAGCGGTGGTCCCCATTAAGGCAGAACTCAACCTGGTACACGGCTCTCCTGGAGGCAGGCTGGGGAGATGGACAGACATGAAGAAGAGGAGGGGGGAACCCAGACTGCTATTCATTCATCCAGGAAGTTGCATGTTTACACCAGCTCTGCAGTTCAAATGCTGGAAGACTAGGATAAGCCTTTCCCACTGATCACTAAGTTCTGAGATACCAGCTTCCTAGCTTTTATGAATGACAAATGCATACTATATACCCTGATCCTCACTAGATGATCTGCCTTTAACATAGACCCTAGGAAGCAGCAGACATCTGTGACTTGTGATGTGCTCCATCCATTCCCCGTTACCTGGGGAGTGTACCCTGATTTCCCTTCTGAAAAACCATCTCTCCACTGCTCTCAAACAATACACTGATGAGTAAAATCCTACTCCTAGATTCAGGCATGGACCACAGAACCCAGATCTAAGCCAACCAGACCATTCTATTTCCCTTTGACATAGTGATTGGTCCAAGGAAAGAAAATGCCTCTAGCTAGAAATGCCAGCAGAGAGGTAGATGCTTTTCCTCCTGGGCACAAAACTGAGAAGATGGTAGGTCTTAAGTTTCTGCTCTCATCTTGGAATCCAAAATCAAGCTTAAAACGCAGAGAGTGGGGCCAAGAGATGGAGAGAAAGGAATCCCAGTGGCAGCATATGAACCCCAGCATCAAACCAGCCCTCTCGCTGAAATTGTGATTGTGCCTCATCAGCAAAAGTTCTTTTTTCATTTCCTTGTCATGGATTTTTGTGTCACTTATGATTGAAAGAATCCTAAATGACACACTGTCCCACACACTGGGAACAGTGAGGGTCTTTGGGCCTCTCTTTGAATGCCTTCAGCGATGAAGACCACTCTGCCTCTTGGTGTTTCTTCGGATCTTTTTTGTCCTTGCCTTTAGAGCTGCTCCAAGGAAGGAAGCAAGGGGCAACCGAGAGAAGGGAGAGGCAATGACAGATGTGAACAGTGAGACCATACACAGCTGCAGGGCTAGCTGACATTTATGGGAAGTGTTAAATCACTGGAGTCTTCCAGGTTGTTTAATATCATATATTGATTTGCTTTTGTTTCCCTGAAGGGAAGAAGGATTTGACTAACAGCCAATGTTCCCATGAGAGCAAGAGCCAGAAGGGTCTCACTGAACCCAGAAGGATGGAAAGCTAAAAGAGAAAAGGAAGAGGGAAGAATGATGGTCTGTGAAATTGGAAAATAATATGTACTTCACTGGGGCTGACATGGCCCTGAACAAGCAGGTGAAGAGGTGAAATTTATCGTGGGCATCTTGCCAGCTCCCTCTAATAGCATCTGTAACCTCTTTCCTGCTTCACTGCTCCTCTCCCCAAGGCGGGTACCATCTTGATGGGTCTAGAAAACAAGGGTAATTAGAGTTGTTCTTAAGTATGTCTCACACATTCAGCACTTGGGCTATTCACATGCTCTCTCATCTATCAAATAACTCCTGGTTAGGTGTCTGTCATATGCCAGGATAATCTTTTTTTTTCCTTGTCATGTTGTTGTCCTCTTAAGACAAAATTTCAATTTATAATTAAATTTGTAATTATAATTCAAATTGCTAATCCCTTGGATTTCTATGTGCATCATGCTACGGGTCCTAGGACCCTCATGTAGTGAACACCACAGAAACTGTTCTGCTAGACACTAAGAAAGAACCAGAAGGTCCTCTGTGGCTCCATACCTAGTACAAGTGCCCAGCAGCGAGTAGGTTCCCAGTTAGCAACTCACAAATGAATCTCATGAATGTCCTTTTCATAGAGTGAGGATCAAAGAGGTGAAGAGAAGCAAACTGCCCCAGTGAAGGTCGGATGGATTAGAACTCTGGGTTTCCAACGCTTCCTTAACCCAGTGCACTCTTCCAACCACGCACATGCCCAGCACCCCACCTCATCACAGCCACCAGCTGCAGCACTACATAGAGTCTCGAACACAGCACCCCAGGCCAGCCCAGCCCTGCAGCCTCTCTCCCTCTTCCAACACAGCCATAGACAGACGATAAGCATCATTCTCTAACAAATCCAGGCCCTGGAGCACCACACCAAACAGAGAAATGACACAGGGGCTGACCATGGCAACTTGCTCTTGGCCCACCGCTGGCTTCCTTTTGACCCATTTAGATCTAGTCTTCAAGATGCTATCAATGTCACCTTCAATGTCATTGCTGAGGTTTATTTGTAGCTTACCTATCAGGCACTGTAGCAAGCCATGTATTACCTCATTTAACTCACAAATTTATGAGTGTGTAGCATCATGAATTTTGTTTGCCAATAAAAGAACTAAGGCTCTGGGATAGTGTGAAGGTCATGCATCTACCAACCAGCAGTCTGGATCTGAATTTGGGTCTCTATAGTTCTCCCTCCCATAATGAGGGCTTCAACTAGGCAATTGAAAAAAAAAGACATCATGTTTTCAAATACAGGCAACCCTTGACTTCTCACCTGTTTCCTTTCTTTTTCTCTGTAACAAATTGCAGGGTGACTTTGAACAAGCCACATACCCTCTCTGGGCTTTAGTCTCTACCTATAGAAGTGAAGAGTTAAACTAGAGCTAGCTGGCCTGGAAATGACCCATTTTCAAATTTCTTGCTTTCTCTGACATCAAGGCATGCTCACTAGACAATCATAGACCCTTCAAGAACAAGAAAATATTGTGGTCAAAGTGGAAAATACACAGCTGGAGACATAGCTCTGTGGTAGAATGCATGCTTTGCAGGTGCGAGGCCCACGTCTCAATCCATCGCACCAAAAAGAGAACAAAACTAAAAAACCTCAGGTTGCCTTTTTTCAGAAATCCTTAAATGAGCTTCCTTAAGCATTTTGGTGTAGGAAATCAGAGAATCCTGGAGAGTCAGGAGAATATTTTAGTTGCAAATTAATTATAAAAATAATCTACTAGCTCTCACTTATTGAGGGGTCTACTCTGTGTCAGCTACTTTGCTGAATATTCCATATATTATTCCACTAATCATCAAACATAGAGCCCATAAGGTCAGAGGTCATATCATCTACATTGTACAGAGGAAGAAACTGAGGCACAGAATAGTTAAGTAGCTTCCTTAAAGCCCCACAGTTAGTTGGGCCAAAGACCAAAAAGGCTTTATTCCAAAAACCCTTTCAGAGTCGAACCCAGGACAGAAATTGTCTCTGAAAATTCCAACTAAAAGACTCTGCTAAAAGATCTGCAATGGTGAAGACGTTCTAGAATGGGCAGACTTTTAGAAATAAAAATCTCTGGGCATGGTGATGCATGCCTTTAATCCCAACACCTCAGGAGGCTGAGACAGGAGGATGGCAGGTACAAAGCCAGCCTTAGCAACTTAGGCTGTAAACAACCTAGCAAGACCCTGTCAAGAAATAAAAAAGGCTGGGGATGTGGCTCAGTAGTTAAGTGCCCCTGGGTTTACTCCCCGGTACCAACAAAAAAGAAAGAAAGAAAAAGAAAATCAATAGCAAGTAGCACATGTAGCCATGGTCCTAACAGAGGACAGAGGTACATGTGCCTCTTCCTTCCAGAGTATATATTCTGCCTTCCTCTCCTCCTTCCTTGCAGTGTTGTGGCTGGTCTGCTCGTAGAAAAAAAAAAGGCGGTTAAAAAAAAAATGAAAAAAACATTGTTTTGAATTCAGTCTCTTACGCAGTGTCAATGTCATTAGTCCAATCAGTGATAAGAAACCAGGTCAGTTGTATCAAGATGACCCTCAGTGGCCACTGCTGCCTCCATACAGAGCAGCGTTTGCTGTCTCCACGCAGAGATGGGCATGGTGGTGAGGATGCCCTGGCTGACAGCAGGGTGGCAGGAGATCTGCAGACACCTAACATAGCAGCTATGGAAGACTCTTGCTTCAAAGATCAAGATTCAATTTTCTCCTGACTTTGAAAATGTGTATATCACTGTGAATATAGCTCTCTTTTCTCCTCCCCATAAGTCTCCACAGGTCCAGGTAGGTTCAATCCCCACTATAAAGGCTTCCCAGACTCAGCTCCCAATGGCTTGGCACTTGGTTGAAATCCTATTCTCTTGTGGAATGGTTTTACCCTCGCACTAAAGAATGCTTGGTTCCAGTTCTAACTCTCGGCCATATGACGGTTGCCTGGTCACTTTCCCTCCCTGTACTGCAGTTCTTTGTCTATAACTTAGAGGTAGCATAAAGAATGAATGATCTGGGGGGATCCAACATGGCCGCCGACGAGGAAGCAGCGATTCTAATGTCTCCACATTAACGGGATCAGAAAGACCCTTTGGAACAGCGGCAGTCTACCTACTGAGGAACTTCTAGCAAAATTCCGTGAAGAGGGGTCCTGCCGGAAACTGTTCCTATTTCTTTCTTCTTTTGTCTTTTCATTTTTCTTATCCCCCCTTCCTTGAATTCTATCTGCCTACTCTCATTCTCTTTAGTGACTTCTTCCCTTCCCTTCTAATACCTTTCCTCCCAAGCATCAAATAAATTTATAGGAGTAAACAGTAACTCAGCAGTCAAACAGAACAAGAAGCAACATGAGCAGCTTCAAGAAGCAAGGAAGAAAAGGAGTACAAACAATGCAGTACAGCCTAAATATTCAGGAGGACCTAGAGTCATCAGAAAAGTGGTCATATAAAGACCTCAAGGAACACCATAGACAGATGGAATGGAACCTTAAAGAGGATACAAGACAGCAAATTCAAGCAGCGAAAGAACACATTGAGAATGAAATACATAAACAGATAAAAGAAGAAGTTAAGCATCTTTATCAGGAGATAGAGATTATAAAAAATAATCAAACAATAATTCTAGAAATGAAGGAAACGATAAACCAAATTAAAAACTCAATTGAGAGTATCACTAACAGAGTGGAACAAGTAGAAACCAGAACGTCAGATAATGAAGACAAAATATACCATCTTGAAAAGAGTCTAGCCAACTCAGAAAGGCTGGTAAAAAATCACGAGTAAAACATCCAAGAGTTATGGGATAATATGAAGAAACCAAACTTACGAGTCATCGGGATAGAAGAAGGTACAGAGATTCAAACCAAGGGAATGAGAAACCTGCTGCATGAAATAATTACAGAAAACTTTCCAGAAATAAAAAAGGAAACAGATATACAAATTGAAGATGCATACAGGACACCGAGCACACAAAATCACAGTAGACCAACACCAAGACACATTGTTATGAAGATATCCAATATACAGAACAAAGAGAAAATATTAAAAGCTACAAGAGAAAGGAGACAGATTACATTTAGGGGTAAACCAATACGGTTAACAACGGATTTTTCATCACAGACACTGAAAGCAAGAAGGTCATGGAACAATGTATTTCAAACACTGAAAGACAATGGATGCCAACCAAGAATTCTGTATCCAGCAAAATTAAGCTTCAGGTATGACAACGAAATAAAGATCTTTCATGATAAACAAAAGTTAAAAGAATTTGCAGCCAGAAAACCAGCATTGCAAAGCATTTTGAGCAAAACACTACACGAGGAAGAAATGAAAAACAATAACCAAAACCATCAGTGGGAAGTGCCTCAGTAAAGACAGAGGGCAAGGGGAAAGATAATCACGAAGAAACAAACTAATTTTTTTTTAAAAAAAGGATAAACAATCAAACATGGATGGACGTTCAAACCATATATCAATAGTAACTCTGAATGTTAATGGCTTAAACTCTCCAATAAAGCGACATAGGCTGGTATCATGGATTAAAAAAACAAATCCAACAATATGCTGCCTCCAGGAGACACATCTGATTGGAAAAGACATACACAGGCTGAAGGTAAAAGGATGGGAAAAAATATATCACGCACACAGTTCTTGTAAGCAAGCAGGGGTGGCCATCCTCATATCGAATAAAATCAACTTCAAGACTAAGTTAATCAAAAGGGATAAAGAGGGTCATTATATACTGTTAAAAGGAACCATTCACCAACAAGACATAACAATTATCAATATTTATGCACCAAACAATGGTGCTGCGACATTCATAAAACAAATTCTCCTCAAGTTCAAGAATCAAATATACCACAACACAATAATTATGGGTGACTTCAACACACCTCTCTCACCATTGGACAGATCCTCCAAACAAAAATTGAATAAAGAAACTATAGAACTCAATATCACAATCAATAACCTAGACTTAACTGACATATATAGAATATATCAACCATCATCAAATGGATATACTTTTTTCTCAGCAGCACATGGATCCTTCTCAAAAATATACCATATATTATGCCATAGGGCAACCCTCAGTAAATATAAAGGGGTGGAGATAATAGCATGCATTTTATCTGATCATAATGGAATGAAACTGGAAATCAATGATAAAAGAAGGAAGGAAAAATCCTACATCACATGGAAAATGAACAATATGTTACTGAATAATCAATGGGTTACAGAAGACATAAAGGAGGAAATCAAAAAATTCTTAGAGATAAATGAAAATACAGACACAACATATCGGAATCTATGGGACACAGTGAAAGCAGTTTTAAGAGGAAAATTCATTGCCTGGTGGTCATTCCTCAAAAAAAGAAAAAACCAACAAATAAATGAGCTCACACTTCATCTCAAAGCCCTAGAAAAGGAAGAGCAAAACAACAGCAAATGTAGCAGAAGGCTAGAAATAATTAAAATCAGAGCGGAAATCAATGAAATTGAAACAAAAGAAACTATTGAAAAAATTAACAAAACTAAAAGTTGGTTCTTCGAAAAAATAAATAAGATCGACAGACCTTTAGCCATGCTAACAAAGAGAAGAAGAGAGAGAACTCAAATTACTAACATACGGGATGAAAAAGGCAATATCACAACAGATGCTACAGAAATACAGAAGACAATTAGAAATTATTTTGAAAACCTATATTCCAACAAAATAGAAGATAGTGAAGACATCGATAAATTTCTTAAGTCATATGACTTACCCAGACTGAGTCAGGAGGATACACACAATTTGAACAGACCAATATCAATGGATGAAATTGAAGAAGCCATCAAAAGAATACCAACCAAGAAAAGCCCAGGACTGGATGGGTATACAGCGGAGTTTTACAAAACCTTTAAAGAAGAATTAATACCAATACTTTTCAAGTTATTTCAGGAAATAGAAAAAGAGGGAGCTCTTCCAAATTCATTCTATGAGGCCAACATCACCCTGATTCCGAAACCAGACAAAGACACCTCAAAGAAAGAAAACTACAGACCAATATCTCTAATGAACCTAGATGCAAAAATCCTCAATAAAATTCTGGTGAATCGAATACAAAAACACATCAAAAAAATTGTGCACCATGATCAAGTAGGATTCATCCCTGGGATGCAAGGATGGTTCAACATACGGAAATCAATAAATGTTATTCACCACATCAATAGACTTAAAGATAAGAACCATATGATCATCTCGATAGACGCAGAGAAAGCATTCGACAAAGTACAGCATCCCTTTATGTTCAAAACATTAGAAAAATTAGGGATAACAGGAACTTACCTTGACATTGTAAAAGCTATCTATGCTAAGCCTCAGGCTAGCATCATTCTGAATGGACAAAAGTTGAAGGCATTCCCTCTAAAATCCGGAACAAGACAGGGATGCCCTCTATCTCCACTTCTATTCAATATAGTTCTCGAAACACTGGCCAGAGCAATTAGACAGACGAAAGAAATTAAAGGCATAAAAATTGGAAAAGAAGAACTTAAATTATCACTATTTGCAGATGACATGATTCTATACTTAGAAGACCCAAAAGGGTCTACAAAGAAACTAGAACCAATAAATGAATTCAGCAAAGTGGCAGGATATAAAATCAACACGCATAAATCAAAGGCATTTCTGTATATCAGCGACAAAACTTCTGAAACGGAAATGAGGAAAACACTCCATTCACAATATCCTCAAAAAAAAATAAAATACTTGGGAATTAACCTAACAAAAGAGGTGAAAGATTTATATAATGAAAACTACAGAACCCTAAAAAGAGAAGTTGATGAAGATCTTAGAAGATGGAAAAATATACCCTGTTCATGGATAGGCAGAACTAACATCATCAAAATGGCGATATTACTAAAAGTTCTCTATAGGTTTAATGCAATGCCAATCAAAATCCCAACGGCATATCTTGTAGAAATTGATAAAGCAATCATGAAATTCATATTGAAAAATAAAAGACCCAGAATAGCAAAAGCAATTCTAAACAGGAAGTGTGAATCAGGTGGTATAGCGATACCAGATTTCAAACTATATTACAGAGCAATAGTGACAAAAACAGCATGGTACTGGTACCAAAACAGGCGGGTGGACCAATGGTTTAGAATTGAGGACATAGAGACTAATCCACAAAGTTACAACTACCTTATATTTGATAAAGGGGCTAAAAGCATGCAATGGAGGAAAGATAGCATCTTCAACAAATGGTGTTGGGAAAACTGGAAATCCATATGCAACAAAATGAAACTGAATCCCTTTCTCTCGCCATGCACAAAAGTTAACTCAAAATGGATCAAGGAGCTTGATATCAAACCAGTGACTCTGCGTCTGATAGAAGAAAAAGTTGGCTCCGATCTACAGATTGTGGGGTCGGGCTCCAAATTCCTTAATAGGACACCCATAGCACAAGAGTTAACAACAAGAATCAACAAATGGGACTTAATTAAACTTAAAAGTTTTTTCTCAGCAAGAGAAACAATAAGAGAGGTAAATAGGGAGCCCACATCCTGGGAACAAATTTTTACTCCTCACACTTCAGATAGAGCCCTAATATCCAGAGTATACAAAGAACTCAAAAAATTAGACAATAAGATAACAAATAACCCAATCAACAAATGGGCCAAGGACCTGAACAGACACTTCTCAGAGGAGGATATACAATCAATCAACAAGTACATGAAAAAATGCTCACCATCTCTAGCAGTCAGAGAAATGCAAATCAAAACCACCCTAAGATACCATCTCACTCCAGTAAGATTGGCAGCCACTATGAAGTCAAACAACAACAAGTGCTGGCGAGGATGTGGAGAAAAGGGTACACTTGTACATTGCTGGTGGGACTGCAAATTGGTGCGGCCAATTTGGAAAGCAGTTTGGAGATTCCTGGGAAAGCTGGGAATGGAACCACCATTTGACCCTGCTATTGCCCTTCTCGGACTATTCCCTGAAGACCTTAAAAGAGCATGCTACAGGGATACTGCCACATCGATGTTCATAGCAGCACAATTCACAATTGCTAGACTGTGGAACCAACCCAGATGCCCCTCAATAGATGAATGGATAAAAAAATGTGGCATCTATACACAATGGAGTACTATGCAGCAATAAAAAATGACAAAATCATAGAATTTGCAGGGAAATGGACGGCACTAGAGCAGATTATGCTTAGTGAAGCTAGCCAATCCCTAAAAAACAAATACCAAATGTCTTCTTTGATATAATGAGAGCAAATATGAACAGAACAGGGAGGAAGAGTGGGAAGAAAAGAGTAACATTAATCAGTGACATGAGATGGGAGGGAAAGGAAGAGATGAGGAAAATTGCATGGAAATGAAGGGAGACCCTCATTGCTATACAAAATTACATATAAGAGGTTGTGAGGGGAATGGGAAAATAAACAAGGAGAGAAATGAATTACAGTAGATGGGGTAGAGAGAGAAGAAGGGAGGGGAGGGGAGGGGGGATAGTAGGGGATAGGAAAGGTAGCAGAATACAACAATTACTTATAGGGCATTATGTAAAATTGTGGATGTGTAACCGACGTGATTCTGTAATCTGCATTTGGGGTAAAATTGGGGGTTCATAACCCACTTCAATCTAATGTATGAAATATGATATGTCAAGAGCTTTGTAATGTAGTGAACAACCAATAAAAAAAATAAAAATAAAAAGAATGAATGATCTGGGCTCAGGGAGTGGCTCAGTGGGGGAGTGCTTGCCTCGCTTGCATAAGGCCCTGGGTTTGAAACCCAAAACCACAAAAAAAGAAAGAAAGAAAAGGTGGGAAGGAGGAAGGAGGGAAGGGAAAGAAAAAAGAAAGCAGTTTATCCCATGAGCCTTTTCCATTCACTAGGCAGTAGCTATCTGAGAGTACCTGAAAATGCAAAGCTAAAAAGAATTATGGAGCCAACCCTGAACTCAGCATAAAACACTCTCAAAAGTGACTGGTGACACCTGCCTTGGGCATAAGAGGGATGAGAAAGAACCCTGTGCTATGTCATTGCCATGCACGGACTAGAGGTACCAGAGGCCCTGAGACTCTTAACAATATGTAACTAACTCCTCTTCTCTAGATCTACAGTGTAAGAAGCACACTCAGACAAACTCAGAATTTTCCAAGAAAATATCCTAAGTGGCAGAAGAGAATTAACTAACACATACTTCCAGGGGACAAATGGAAATGAGGACACAGAGAAAAACAGAAAGAAGGCATCCCAGGTCAGCCCGTGAAACCAGCTCCAAGGTCTTTCCCTTCTCTGCCTGCCGTGGAGATGGCCTGTTATATTTCTATAATAAACCTGCTTTAGCTGAGCTAAGACTGAGCTGACTGCTATTGCTTGCAACCAAATTTACAGAATTTACTCTGTTCTTACCAAGAGCCTTGTAGCAGTCGTCACTTACCAAGTACTTACATGTACCAGGCCTGGTGCTAAGAGCTAGGCTTGATTTCATTTAGTCTCCATTATAATCCTGTGAAATAGGTCATTTGCCCCCATTCCATGCTGGCGAAATTGAGTTTCAGTAAGGTTAAGTCACTTGCTCAAGCCCTTATGGGCCAGAGTCAGGATCTGAGGTAGTTTTTCCTCACCACAAACCCTGTGTTCCTAATCTCAAAACAGCTCCCAAATTATATTCCTATTAATTGTAATCATTAAAAAGAAGGCAAAGTCAAAGCCAACTGATGTTACAGAATATGGCATGCCATTCTGCGACCTCACATACCACCTGAGCATAGCACCATAAACCCCTGAGGACATGTATGGGCCAGCAAGAGAAACAAAAAGTGGAATAGGTCATTAAAACTTCCTAATGATGAGTTAGGGTGACATCTTTTCAGGGAGCATTTTGAATGATTTTCCAAAATTGCCAGCTCCCCTAGGCTGATGACCTTGTTCACCCACTTGGTCGCAGCCCAATCCTGGCTGTGACAAGAAGACCAGACTTGCTGCAAAAGCAACTTCCTGATTCAAGTACTCTGTGCCTGCCCTCATTCTCAGAAGTCTTTCATTTTCCAAAAGGACGGCCAAATGTACTTAATATGCTTATTTATTGGGGGATGATTTAGAAGTTTTAATATCTAATTCCTTCTTCCAATTTTAAGTCAACAGCTTGATTTTAAAACATCAAGTTGGCCAGTTGAGCAAGAATAACGTGACTGAGAGTGGAAAAATAGTATGCTATTAACAAGGGGCTTCAAATTAATCTGAGGATATTTCCAATGTGGAAAGCCACCTCTTAACACCCTTATCTTTTTGGACTCACACACCTGGCTGTGAAAGAGATTTACACTTGCAAATTCTAACAGTAATATTTAGGCTTTGAGCTGTTCTTTAAAAAAAAAAAAGAAAAAGAAAAGACTTTTCATCAAGATTTGTTCAGTGCAGAGGTGGTATTTGCAGGCATAAAGAGAAAGGAGTATTTAAGGACTGGCATTAACAAAATGCAAGAGCTAATGGCTCATGGGAATTCAGAACAGCCTTGGTGAAGGGAAAGACTTACATATTAAAAAACTTAGTTCAAGGTTACTGTTTTTGTTTGGTAAAGACGAGCTTAGGTGTAACCAAAAAAGATCTGCTTATTCCCTCCAGGTTCAAGGAAGGAAATCATAAGAACTATTATCTTTTAAACATGTGGCATATGTTGTGCACTTTGGATCATTTTGTTTAGCTTTAATTCTCTCAACGACCCCAGGAGGGAAGTCCTGTTATTACCACTCTTTTGCAAATGATGAAACTGGGTCAAGGCTCAAAAACTTGACCAGCGTCACATCAGTACTAAGTGACAAAGTTAGGACATTCTGAGTTCTGAGGCTACTGTTCCTACTCACTTTATAATGCTGCCACCGGGCAATGGCCCTCCAAGCCCCAGAAGCTCACTGACCCAGGTGATCCCGAACAAGATCAGCTTCACCGGTGCTAAAAAGGCGGCCCCTGGCTCCTGTATGAGACGTCCCTTCTCCATAGCATTGTCAACTATCCCTCAGACCTGTGGTCCTTTACAGCTAAAAGAGATCTGAAGGATAATCAACCATGAGGTCACCGAGGTTCAGAAGACAAAATAACCTGTCCAAGGTCACAAACAAGAGCAGCGTCTCCAGGATCATTCTTTCCTCAGTTCCTCATCTCTACTGCTTACCCCACACCCTCCCCACCTAGGACCATAGTGCCTGGCTTATCTATATTCAACAGTGCTTCTCTTACACACACCTCCCTCATCAAGACTCATCCTTAGAGTGTCCCAACACCAGTTAGTTTTTGCTAGCTCAGCCTACTGTGTTTTAAAACCCAAAGAGTCCTAGAAGGTCAGGATAGGAAAGTCTCAAACACATAACCCCTCCACACCCCTTCTTGGGGATGAGTGGCCCAGAGAAGAGACCTGATAGGGCTCCTGAACCACAAAGGTATGCCAGGATTTGAGTAGAAAAAGAAAATAAATCAGAATCTATTTTTATATTAATTTTCATAGTAAAGTTGAGACATAAATTCAGCTTTATTCCTACATAATAGACATGCTGGAACTCGTTCCCTCAGTCTGAGTTAGAAGGTCAATTCTTAGCTAAACAATGTGATGATTCCTGAAATAAGAGTGGACTCAAGAGCTCAGAAGTGAAAGTGGGTCTCTTGCTTGCTTGGTTTGATAGTACCACAACATATTGGAATTTATAAGCTCCAGGATCTCACTAAGGTTGTTAATTTATTAAAGAAAGAAACTGCTAAGTAGTGAAATGTTTATAATACTATGTAATGAGGGAGGAAATAATCATGAAAGGTTTTGGAACCACACGGAGATTAGCTGATTAATTTATGGGAAAATAATAAAGACTTGATGAAATTAAAGTTGAGTTAAGCTACTCATTTTTTAATTAAAAAAATATATAATCTTCCAAATTTGAGAATTTCTGACATGATTGTCAGTCTAGACCACCAAACAAATATTTTCAACACAATCCAAAAAAATAAAAATCCACCTTTCAAGGTCAAGGGGAAATTTGAAAAATGTGGTTTTAAAAATTAGCTGTTTTGTTTTGTTTTGTTTGTTTTGTTTTTTAATGAAAGTTACTACAGAGAAAGCGTTTGGAAAACAGAACCACCATTTGACCCAGCTATCCCTCTCCTCCGTCTATATCCAAAGGACTTAAAAACAGCATACTACAGGGACACAACCACATCAATGTTTATAGCAGCGCAATTTACAATAGCTAAATTGTGGAGCCAACCTAGATGCCCTTCAGTAGATGAATGGATTTTAAAAAGTGGCATATATACACAATGGAATATTACTCAGCAATAAAAGAGAATAAAGTCATGGCATTTGCAGGTAAATGAATGAAGTTAGAGAAGATAATGCTAAGTGAAGTTAGCCAATCCCCAAAAAACAAATGCTGAATATTTTCTCTGATATAAGGAGTCTGATTCACAGTGGGGTAGGGAGGGGGAGCATGGGAGGAATAGATGAGTTCTAGATAGGGCAGAGAGGTGGGAGGGGAAGGGAGAGGGCATGGGGTTAGAAATGACGGTAGAATGTGATGAACATCATTATCCAAAGTGCATGTATGAAGACACAAATGGTGTGAATATACTTTGTATACAATCAGAGATATGAAAAATGTGCTCTATATGTGTAATATGAATTGTAATGCATTTCGCTGTCATATATTTTTAAAAATCTATTAAAAATAATTAAATAAATAAATATTTTCCAATTGTATATTTTCTGCATATTGTCATGTCCTGAATAAAAATTCCTCTTTCTAACCTGTATTTAAAAAAATTCCAAGTGAAAAAATTTAGTAGTTTTAACCCAATGTTAAATATAAACCAACAACTAATTGGTAACTAGTGAAACAAAAACTTACTTTTAACCAAAACCCTTACATAAATTGGCAGAGGGAATTTTAAAATGAACATCATGATTTACAAAGTACATCCAATTATACCCTCCTCCTAATTAGATCAGCATATCTCCATGCAGTAGCTTTTTGATTTGGAGAGTCATTAAAAAGCAAGTATCAAAATAAACCAGACATGAACAAGAATATATAACTATCAGTGTTAAACCAAGATTTAAAAAATAGTGAAGCATAGTTCAACCATATGGGTCTCCATAAAATATTAATAACATATAACTGCTTTACATTCTAAGTGAAAAATAGTATTATAGCTGAGTCAAAAAATGATTTTATCTTAAAATGTTTTATTTTAGCTCTCGTTCTTTAAAAATTTCTGTTTGCTGTTTTACAATGTATCAAGTATCCAGTGTCATAAAATTTTAATGTAATTTTAAATAAATATGCATATATTTTAGATGCATGTGTAACAATATTTTACTGACAGAGGACCTAATTTAGAAAGTTTGGCGGCCTCTGGTCTAAAGGCTCACAGTTGGAGGTTTGGAAAGCCAGGCCCAGAAACATTCCTGGCCTGCAGTCATCTTGGCCAAAGTCAGAACACTTCAACCTCAGATGCCAAGTTCCTGTCGTGGCAGCAGGCAGATAAGAACAACTAAGCCATGTGGGTTCCCTGAATGCAGGGAAAACCCCAAGGGTCACCCTCTAGCCCTATCTCCAACTTAACAGGCTACAAGCTCATTGAAAAGCTTCACAGAGTTTGAAATTTTGTGCCAAGCTGGTATTCAGCCATATTAATCCTCTCCTTGAAAATCTTCAATATTTTCCCCTTGGCCAAAGTTAACAGTCCATGGACCCGTCCCCATTTTCCACTGAGTTTCTCTTACTAAGTACAGAAGAAATTTTAGAATATATTTACATTACCCTTACATTGAAGACTTTGGAGTGCCTCAAATTAATAGATATCCATTAAAAAATGAAGTAAATATATACTTATTGATATGATTTAGAATGATATTTATGAGATAATGCAAAAAGAGGCGTATGTACAGGATGCACACAAACCATGTGCAGATGCAGAATATCTCCCTGCAACACACACACACACACACACACACACACACACACACACACACACACTTCTAGTTATAGTTGTATTTGAGTGATGAGATTAGGAATGATTTTTGTCCTTGTCGGTAATTTGTAATTTTTTTCTATTATAAACTTGCATCACTGGTGGGAGGGGGGAGGGGGCATTGAGGCTGTGTTCTTAAAAGGTATTTAATTGGACATTTCCACTTACAATAATAGAAACCACCCCTTACCATATGATAAAACTTTGTTTAAAAACCCTTCTTAGCCCATCATCCCCTTGTACCCATGCAACACAACAATATTCTCAAAGCACCATCTGAAATTGTCTATCCCCTGATCAAAATCTTTTCTAAACCTGTTCTGTCCACTACTACAGAATAATATCCAAAATCAATTGTATGTCATGCAGACCTTTGTGTTCTGCTCTTATCCTACTACGTAAGCTTCTTTTCCTTGTTCTTCTCACTCCCACACATATGCTAGCTACCTTATACCTGAATTCATACACTTTCCTCCTTCTTTTTTATGCTCTTATTTCTAGAATGCCCTTTCTGTATGTTCTGCTTTATAAACTGCTGTCAGCACTTTAAAACCCAGATCAAATGCTTCTCTATGGAGAAATCATTACTCAAGCATTATATTCTCTCACTCCCCACAGCTATTTCTTTCATTTTTCTTTTATAGCCTGCTTCTCTGAAGGGACAGCAAACCCCTCAGGAACAAGGGCCCTGTTCATTCAATTCTGAATCATCATCAATAGCGACTGCTGGTATGAAGGCAGTACTCCATAACGAGGGGCTGCCTTTAAAAAATAGGTGCTTGACTCAAAACTGAGAGAAGAAAAATTTCAATTAAGGTAGCATTCCCAGGAGACATGGCCAGACTTGATAAGGAAATCTCAATGCAATTCAGCAAAAAGTGACAAGACAGACACAAGCAGGAAAAAAAAAAAAACATATGACAGCTGCTATGTTTGATCCATCCCATCCATCAGGACACCTGAAGATCCCAACTTCTCAGATGATCTGTACCTTCAGGTGATAAGTCAGAAAGTGGATCTTTTCATCTTTAAGTCTGGGAAGCTAATACTTGTTAGGAACTTTCCATGGTCCTGAAGCTTGAGCGCTTTCATTCGCCCCTTTCCCTTCATTCATTCAATAAGGAATAACTGATGTTTTATGTAATAAGCCTGTTCCAGGCTCTACATTAGAAATACAGTGGTCAACCAGATAGATTACAGTTCTGTTCCTCTTTTGGAACTTATATTTTAGTTATGGATAAAGACATGAAAGACATGCACCTCCAATAAAGCTTTAATTTCTAGGATATATATAGAGAACTCAAAAAACTTAACACCAAAAATACAAATAACCCAATCAATAAATGGGCTAAGGAACTGAACAGACACTTCACAAAAGAAGAAATACAATTGATCAACAAAAATACGAAAAAGTGTTCAACATCCCTAGCAATTAGAGATATGCAAATCAAAACTACTCTAAGATTTCATCTCACTCCTGTCATAATGGCAATCATCAAGAATACAGGCAACAATAAATGTTGGTGAGGATGTGGGGAAAAGGTACACTCATACATTGCTGGTGGGACTGCAAATTGGTGCAACCACTATGGAAAGCAGTAAGGAGATTCCTCAGAAAACTTGGAACAGAACCACCATTTGACCCAGCTATCCCACTCCTTGGTTTATACCCAAAGGACTAAAAAATCAGCATACTATAGTGATACAGCCACATCAATGTTTATAGCAACTCAATTCACAATATATAGACTGTGGAACCAACTTAGGTGTCCTTCAATAGATGAATGCATAAAGAAAGTGCGGTATATATATTCAATAGAATATTACTCAGCTTTAAAGAAAAATGAAATTATGGCATTTATCAGCAAATGGTTAGAGTTGGAGAATATCATGCTAAGCAAAATAAGCCAATCCCAAAAAATCAAAGGCCAAATGTTTTCTCTAATATGTGGATACTAATTCACAATAAGGGGGGGAGCACTAGGGAAGAATAGCATTACCTTAGATTAGGTAGAGGGAAGAGAAGACAAGAGGGGATATGGGGATAGGAAAGATAGTAGAATGAAACAGACTTTATTACTTTATGTATATATGTGACTACATGGCCAATGTGATTCTACAACATGTGCACTCAGAAAAAATCAGAAATTATATCCCATCTATATATAATATATCAAAGTGCATAAATGCATTCTACTGTCATGGATAACTAATTAAAACAAATTAAAATTTTTTTGGAAGGAAGGAAGGAAGGCTGGCCAAATCCTGATTGATAAAGGCCATGCAGAGAATTCAAATAAGATGATGAAATGTTAGATTATAAAGAATCTACTTTAGATTGGTAGGTAAGTAAAGGCCTCTCTGAGAAGATAATATTTAAGATGAGGTCTGGAGATAAGAATCTGTCAGCCAAACCAAAAACATCCCAGGCAGATAAAACACCCTAAGTGGAATAATGAGTTTATGTTCAAAGAACAGCAACAAAGATACCATAAGTACAATATGGTAAGTGAAGGAACTAAGGTTGAGGGTGAGGCTGGTACATAAAATTTAATTGGACTTTTATGCTAGTAAAGAGAATTTTAATTCTTTCCAAGTGTGATGAGGTAACTTGCTAATAATGTTTTTCCAGAGAGAACATACAAATGGATTAAGGGTTTCCACCCTCTTCTGGACTAACCCTGAACCTGAATTCTTGAGACTGACCAACTTTGCAATTTCCCTGGTTATAACCCTAATCCCGAAAACCAAACTTCATTTTTAAACTTAACATGGAGTTTGGCAATAGCCATAGAGAATGTAGAATGAGGAGTCTACAGAAATAAAAGAGTAGATAATTTATCATTCTCCAAAAGACAAACATAAAAATCCAGTAGTGTCAATTAGAGAGTTGAGAATCAGACCACTAGAATGAATGGAATCTTTGTGAACACCAGGAACTTGTCTATCTTATTTATTATTAGATCTTCAATGTCCATAATGGTCTCTGACACTAATTAATTGCTCAAAATATACCAACTGAATAAACAAATGAAGATGAGTAGAGATGTGGTAGCCATACAAATGTGCCTCACACAACTCCGATCACCCACCAAGAGCCACTGATAATTTCCACCAAGTTTCCCAAGGACTGCTGGCTCTCAACCAATGCCTGAATATGTCAGGGATACTAGAGCAGGCCCATTCCTGGAGATGTGGGACTCCCTGAGAATCTTGCTGAGCTTTCATTTGACTGCACAATGGTCTATAGTGTTCCCACCAATTCTTCCCAATCTCTCCATCAGGAGTCTGGCTTGCATTGCCGGCTGCTAGCTCTTCTAGCCTTTTTTGCCTCTCTCCCCATTTTCCTCCCAGTTACTTCCCCTAACAATAATATCATCTTGGTCTTCGCTTCTTAGAAAACCAAGATTAATGCAGAAGATTTAGAATACCTCCTATTGAGTAGATACTAATGAAATCTCTTGCTCCTGTGGGTATACTTTATTCCAAGGCAAGAATAAGCAACCTGGAAGCCAAAGAGAAGAACAGGTTAAAAAAAGTTTCTAAAATGGAAAAGAAATCAAAAGGGAGATGTTAAAGGAAGATTTCTAAGAAGGGTTTTTTTTCATTTCCTACTCTATGGGATCTGCCTCATATACCTAGTTTAAAACCCTAATAAGTTCTATTTTAATATCCTCAAAAATTGGATTCTCCCTAGCTATAATTTCCATAACTCAAAGTCTTGATCATGAATCAATTAGTCATTTGAATTTTAATTGTTCAATAAGGAAGTGGTTATTGTGAATTGCAAAATACTTGTGCTATACTCTGAGATATACATATTTCTCATATATCCTTCATCAAAATTCATACTCCCAACAGGCATGTACATTAAGTAGAGCAAGAAATAGTCTCCCCACTCCACAGGTGAGAACATTTAATAATGAAACATATTTTCTTAATAATTTACAGAACATAGAGTACCCATACCCAGGTCTGACTTGAAGCACAAGGCCCTTTGTCCACAAGATGCCACCTCTCATAGCTGGAGCCATGAAGTGAATACCTATTTTTTTCCTTCCATTATCCATTCTGTTTTCTTCTGATAACTTTTATTTTTAAATATTGTGTTAATTGTGGGACTAATTCTACATCTCCAAAGATGAACATGTGACTCAAGAGAGGCCAATAGTACTAAATCCCCCATGGATAGGCACATAACCCAAGCAGGGATACTGGAAGCTACCTTAAATCCTTGATGAACCCACAAGGGAAAGATATTTTCACTGGTGTTACTAAGCTGATAAACTACAAACCATAATACTCCCATGTGGAAATTCCCTGCCTAAAAATGAAGTCATGCAGTAAAAACTGGGTTTGCAATATGAACACCTAGTGATTTCATTTGAGCACCTGAATCCATCTATGTCTGATGCTGTACATTTGACACCATACAGTTTTGAGTTCAATCCATGGTACCCTCCACAATATTCCCTTCTAAAATTTTAGGTAGATTAGTGTTTTAGTCAATTGTCAAATATTTTTTAAAATAACAATATCATATAAATAGTGACAGTACAAAAAGTGCCTCTGAAAAGAAAAGAATAAACCACAGTAAATATTTTTTATGATTTAGATCTAGAATATCATGTGGCTCACGCAAACTAATGGCCTCACTATTCATTTTTATTTTCCCTTTCTATCAATTATCAGAGAACAGAATTGAAATCAAGAAACTTCAAAAACATTTTTCCTTGAACTTCAAAAAAGTTGAATAATGTTGTTGGATAATGTTGGTATCTGCACCAGAAAGAATAAAAAAACATGGTGCCTTCACATTGCATCTCTCTCCTTTTGCTATTTGAAACTCCAAGTCAGATTCCCACTCAACTCTGCACAGACATATTCATCATTCGAGACAGGAGGATAGCAAGTTCAAAGCCAGCTTCATCAAAAGGGAGACACTAAGCAACTCAGTGAGACCCTGTCTCGAAGTAAAATACAAAATAAGGCTGGGGATGTGGCTCAGTGGTCAAGTTCCCCTGAGTTCAATCCCTGGTACCCCCCAAAAAAATGGAAGGGAGGAAAATAATAAAAAGGATTTTGTAATTTTTTATTGCTGCATAGTACTCCATTGTGTATAGATGCCACATTTTTTTTATCCATTCATCTATTGAAGGGCATCTGGGTTGGTTCCACAGTCTAGCTATTGTGAATTGTGCTGCTATGAACATCGATGTGGCAGTATCCCTGTAGCATGCTCTTTTAAGGTCTTCAGGGAATAGTCCGAGAAGGGCAATAGCAGGGTCAAATGGTGGTTCCATTCCCAGCTTTCCCAGGAATCTCCAAACTGCTTTCCAAATTGGCCGCACCAATTTGCAGTCCCACCAGCAATGTACAAGTGTACCCTTTTCTCCACATCCTCGCCAGCACTTGTTGTTGCTTGACTTCATAGTGGCTGCCAATCTTACTGGAGTGAGATGGTATCTTAGGGTGGTTTTGATTTGCATTTCTCTGATTGCTAGAGATGGTGAGCATTTTTTCATGTACTTGTATATCCTCCTCTGAGAAGTGTCTGTTCAGGTCCTTGGCCCATTTGTTGATTGGGTTATTTGTTATCTTATTGTCTAATTTTTTGAGTTCTTTGTATACTCTGGATATTAGGGCTCTACCTGAAGTGTGAGGAATAAAAAATGACAAAATCATAGAATTTGCAGGGAAATGGATGGCACTAGAGCAGATTATGCTTAGTGAAGCTAGCCAATCCCTAAAAAACAAATACCAAATGTCTTCTTTGATATAATGAGAGCAACTATGAACAGAGCAGGGAGGAAGAGCAGGAAGAAAAGATTAACATTAAACAGAGACATGAGATGGGAGGGAAAGGGAGAGAAAAGGGAAATTGCATGGAAATGAAGGGAGACCCTCATTGCTATACAAAATTACATATAAGAGGTTGTGAGGGGAATGGGAAAATAAACAAGGAGAGAAATGAATTACAGTAGATGGGGTAGAGAGAGAAGATGGGAGGGGAGGGGAGGGGGGATAGTAGGGGATAGGAAAGGTAGCAGAATACAACAATTACTAATAGGGCATTATGTAAAATTGTGGATGTGTAACCGACGTGATTCTGCAATCTGCATTTGGGGTAAAATTGGGGGTTCATAACCCACTTCAATCTAATGTATGAAATATGATATGTCAAGAGCTTTGTAATGTTGTGAACAACCAATAAAAAAAATAATAATAATAATAAAAAGGAAACAATAAGGGCCAAGAATCATGACATTGGGTATACAGATATTTGGAAACAGCAATCAACCTAAAATTCTTGTAATATGAATCCAATGAGAGTAGAAGAAAAAAGAAAAGAAACTTCAAGGGAGAGGATGGAGATATAAAATAAAGGGGGAAAAATGCTCATATTACTTGGAAAAAAATCTATTTGTATTTTAAGACCTAGAGAGGGAATAGCAGCTGTGGCTGAGAATGTGGAGTCATTGGCAAATTTAATTTTGGACGAACTGGTGCTTCTGTGAAAAGGTTCACTCTGAACCCTGCAAAGAAAGCAGCCACACCTCATACATGGCTGTCCCTTCTGGATGCCATCCGGGCAATTATGGAGATTGATAAATCCCACGGTCTGCAGTCCATAGCTGGAGGTCTCGGAGGGCTGATGGCTGAGTTCTGGTTCAAATCCAAAGGCCTGCAACCCAGTAGGAACAGTGGTTCAGTTTTATTCTGAAGACCAGATGACTCATGACTCAGGGAGAACTAACATTTCAGTTCAAGCCCAAAGGCAGGAATAGACCTTGGCCCCAGTACAAGGAAATCCAGCAGGAGTTCCCCCTCACACCCTGAAGGGTTGGGGTTTTGCTCTGTTCAAGCTTTTGACCCACTGGATGAGGCCAAACCACATCAGGGAAGGCAATCTGATTTACCCCATCTACCAATTTAAATGTTAATCTCCTCAAGAAACATCCTCATAGGCAAACCTTGAATAATGTTTGTTCAAATATCTGGGCATCCTCTAGCCTAATCAAGCTGAACCATGAAATAAACCATCACAGGGACTCCTTTCCAACCTATTACAAACAAACCTCACAAAGACCTTTACCACAGCTCCCACCACAGACCTCAGAATTTAGCTTTGTTATGTCAACTTTATCAGTACTTGCCCAACAGAAACTAGTTTTTGTATAAATACGGCACAAATATTAATCAAGGTGATCTAAACATCTCACTCATGTAAATCATAACTCAAGTTTTTTAAGTGAAATAAGGGCAATGCTGCCACCACACAACCTGCAGTAGGACCCTACATTTCTAAAAGTGTAACATCACCTGCAATTCACAGACAGATGCATATATGGAAAGTCTGGTGCCCCAAGCTGAGCAAACAGTGTGTCCAGGATGAGAGAGGTCTCTAAGAATGTCCCAGGTTTGATCACAAGACCTAGCACACAGTTGTACTCAACAGTATAATTTATTATAAAACAGATCAAAAAAAATTTTAAGGGAAAAACTTATGAAGCAAAGTATAATAAGAAACAGGAGAAAGCCTCCAAGGACCTCACCAAGAGGAGCTGTGTAAAATGTGCCTCTTTCCTCCACTGTCCCACTGTGACAGTACATGTGCAATATAGTCTACCAGAGAAGCTTGCAGACACTCAGCACCCAAGATTCATGTTGGGAGCTGCCCACGTAGGAACCCTCTGCTTGACACATATCAAAATTCTAGACTCCCCCCAAAAATCAAATATGCAGCATAAACCCGATAATTTGAAGGAATAGTTTATGTACAGTGAGAGAATCTGTTAGGGAACCCTCCCACAAACCAAGTTCCCAGGCACCAATGAAGGGTCAATCTTGCAAGCAAGCCTTTATAAAAATAGTAATCTCAAGACTCCTGTGTTAACATTTTTCAGCACAAGCAGGACAGATTTGTTCCCCGAGTCACTGGATTTGGTATGAGAATGAGAAGAGGAAGGGCACCCACTTCAGAGAGGCACCCACTCAGTCACAAAAGTTTGGGATGAGAACTGGACTTTCTTCTGCCAAAATACAAGGAACTGGATGTTGCATTGATTTTGCTAAAATCACTGAGCCTTCACTTGGGCCTATAGATGCCCAATGAGTAACCAAACCAAACAAAAGCTTGGCATCTCTGCCTTCATATTGCATCTGCCTCCTTTTGCTATCTGAAGCTCCAAGTTAGATTCCCACTCAATTCTGCACATAGACATGTTAGTCCTTTAAGGAATATTCATTTAAAAGCTGATAATAAGTGATTAATTAGTCCTTAGCTTTCCTAATCTCTCTCCTCATCTTTTGGGTGCTGTTTGACTTAACTGCATTTGCAAGAATGGTGTCAACACTATTTATGCCATTATGGAAATATCTCTATTATATTCCCCAGAAAAGACAGATTAAACTAAGTTTTCTTACTCTACCTGTGAAAATCTACCACTTCAAAATTCCTACATTAGCCCCCATCAGCAGGAAAAAATTTCAGAAGAAACAACCTTTGGCTCTTTTCCCCTAAAAATGGAATGGTGACTTGACAGTGGGGATTTGAAGGAGGATCAAATCATTAACTAACTCCATCTTGCCTTTTCAATCTGTTTTTTTCTCTGAGTCATTCTGTCCAATAGTCACCTTGATTTCTAGGAACAACAGGTCGGATCAATAAACATTTGTATGACAAAGGGTGAAACTACCCTCCAGACAGCAGCAACTTTCTTCTGACAAGCCCTCACATGATCAATCTTAAGATAATCATCAACCAGGCCTCAGCCTAAACAATACTGCCAGCTATGCAAGCCCCTGGCCCTTGCCTATATTATCCCAAAGCTCTTGTCAGCAACCCCAAAGACAGGCTTAAGATATTGATTCTAATGTATGAAATATGATATGTCAAGAGCTTTGTAATGTTGTGAACAACCAATAAAAAAAAAAAAAGATATTGGTCTCCGGTTCCTTCCCTTCATGGGCCATACCAAATAAATTCCTTTTCTGCTTTCACTCCACTGCATTCTTTATTTGGTCCCTTGGGGCAAGTGGCTAGACCTAATCCATTGTGACCCCCTAACCCCAGAGTCAGGCCTCTGGCCTAGAATTCAGGTAACATAACCAGCAGAAATACAAAATTCAATATGCTCATATGAACTGTCTTCAGCGGGTTGAGAAGAACCGAGGCTCACAACACAGATTAAAGTAAAGTGGAAAGGTTGCTGAGTATTAGCAAGAGAAGGAATACTACTACTGAACTCTGGAAACTGAACGAACTGATCTTCAGGATGTTGCTATTTAATTATTCATTGCACACAATTCCAAATGATGCTAAATAAAGTAGAATTTACTGTTACTAGCATTTGTTTGGTTGCAATAAAATATTCTCTTTGTCATTCAGAAAATAAAATGAAAAACTCATCTGTGATTCGAGGAGCATTTGCAGAAACACTCTCACTTTGGTCATGAGGTTAACATTACAGATTTGTATCACAGCAGAGAAGCTAGGAGGGGAAACCATTTCTCTGGCGGTAGGCGACTGCACTTGCCTTAGGATTGGGTTTCTGTGTATTTAAAAGGTGATTGTTTTATTTTAAAAAGCAATTGCCTAAAAAAAATTGGCATCATCTGAGAATAACCTTAAGGTTCTGTTAAGGAAAATGTAAACGCAAAAATGCCTTGGATAGTGGATGGCAGCTCTTCATCAGACTGAAAAACTTGGTTATGCATATTCACAGTGGTCTTTGCATTTTAGCTAAAGGGACATTCCCTTTAATATGAAAACAGTTTTAATGATCATAAAGATCCTCAGACACTGAGCCCAGGGAAAGACTGAAAAGCAAGATGAGACCATCTGTCAGCTTGATAGAAAAGACCCAGAGCATGGCGAGGCATCAACAATGTTTTAAAAGCATCTTTCTCCCTCTCTCTGATTCTATTATAGTGATAGTCATCTGTTAGTAATTTACCCTTTAAAAGACTAAAATGTTGAGTGTCAAAAGTTCCGAGGAGCTACCATCTTGGTTTGGGTTAGACAGAATTTAGGGAATAAGGAATAAAACAAGAAATTTCTAACTCAGTCTATGAATGATAAAGGAGTCTGTCCAGAGACGCAATCATCCAAAATAAAAAGTGCTGCACTCACAGGAAGGATACTCTGAGAGCTCTCATCAATAGGCATGTCTTCCATCTTCTTCTATCTTCCTTATCACTAACAAGTGGCAGAAATCATTGTATTTGGTATTTACCTTTGGGGAAAAATATTTTTATGTCAAAAAAAGCACCTGATGATTCTATCTTTCATACATCTGAATGTAAAGACACAAAATAGGAAGGAAGGAAACTAGACTGTGTTCTTGCTGAGAAGAAATGGGTGCACACAGAGAAACTGACCAAGTTATCTTCTTCCTTCAGCAGGCTACAGAAGGACAGTTTTTCCCATCACCCTCCTGGTTCCCAAAATGTATTAGACGTCTTCCCAGATGTCTGTAATTTCTCCCCAACACCCAATTTCTGAGTTGCATTAGAGATGAAATGGAGCAGGCTTAGCACATTCTCACATTTTAGAATGATGAAATTGATTGCATTTCTTGTGAACACACACAAAAAAATTCAGGGTCAGAGTTAGAATACCATGTGAAATAGTATGGTGGTTATCCAATTGGACTCCTCTCTATCCCATAGTTCAGTGGAGGTACTCCAAAGGAGGTCAAAGGAAAAACACAATGGTAGAGGTGGCCATTGCCCTTACTTTAGTCAGAACCGCTTTTAACCCACTTGTATGTGGGACGTGCATGTACGAATGAATGTAGCTATGTGTATGCATGTACATAGGTATTCCTCATATGATTGATTTTAAAAAATGCATTCTTGCAAAAAAAAATAATTTAAAATTCTGGAAAAGGTGAAATAGTAGGCCAAGAATCAAAAGATTCATTTCCTGCATGACCTCAGGCAGGTGACTTCATCTCTTTTTCCCTGATCAGCTAAACAAAAAGGGTAGCTTTTCTGATGTCCATGGCTCTCTCTAGCTCTGGAAGTTTATAATGAGAAAGGAAGCAGAGCAAGGGGGTCAAAGTCACAAGTGCAGAAACTCTCCTTAAAAATCAGAGAGGCTATGGACACCTTCAGAAAAGGTGAATTGCCTCTTCCTGTATTGTCTCCAATGTAATATATGACAAAATCCTCCCGAAGCCACGTCTTGAGTCCCCAGATGCTTTCTGAGACAGCTTCTGGGCTAGAGAAAATAGCAGTTCAAACTCTGCATTAAAATTAATGGCTTTTTTCTTCCCTGGAGACTTTTTCCTTCCCCACCCCTCCCCACCCACGCCCACACTCCCTCACACACATGGTTCTCCCCAGCGTTAGTCTACTATGAGCAAGGAGACCCAGTGTCTTTCTGGATCATGTCAGAAGGTCTATACACTGAGATGTAAGAGTCTTTGATAGCTCAGTCCCTGGAAAGGGTCAGACTATCAGGAAACCATGAATGGGGCCAAAAATATTTTCAGCCAATCCATCCACATTTTTTGAAACCTCTTTCCCTTGAAATCTTCAAGCATTTGGTTTCAGTCTGGCACTGTGTGAGGCTATGCTGGAAGCCAAGGTGACAGAGGTGAGTAAAGCATGGTCTCCACTTTGAGTAGCCCCTGGCCTATGGGTAGGCAGAGGCTATCCACTATAATATACAGTGCTGAGAACTGTGATAGAAGAGGACAGGAATGTCTTTGGCATCATTCTCAAGTTAGTGTCTTAATAGGTGCTCGGTAAAGGTTTATAGAATGAATAACTGAACCTATGGAAATGAAATCAATTGGTTTTCACTGGGTTGCGAGTAGGAGAGAAAGCAATTGGAGCTATATTACTAATGCACACTCTGATACGGTGTGAAATGCCTGAGAGTCTCATTTCTGTTCTTTTTAGGAACTTATTGATCTTTCCAGAATGGAGAAAATGTTCAAAGGGATAATCTCTGATTTTAAAATACAGACACAAATAAGTGAGGTTTTAGAAAGTCGGTTAGTTAGTTTCCAGGTAGAAAGGAAAACAATGAAATGTTTAGTCACATGTCTAATTATTATCCCTCTTTTTTGATTGCCCACACCCTTGCCTCCCAAGAATATGCACCAAGACAATAAATAACTTATCATTTAATGCCCTAAACAATGAATTAAAAAGTGCCCGAACACTGGAACCTCAAAATAACGATTAACATATTTCAGCTTACTCCTACCTTCCTCTCCACTTATAATTAATGATGTTGGGGTAGGATTGCTGGATAAAATACTGGACACACAGTTAAATTACAACTGAAGGGAAACAATGATCATTTTTCAGTGTAAGTTTATCCTTAACATTGCTAGAACATAAATAACTGGAATAGACACCAGTTAAATCTGGCCATCCTCGTTGAAAAGAACTATTAGGACCAAGTAGAGAACTGTGTCCTTAATAAAAATTACCTCCAAAAAAAAAAAAAGTTGACACTAATTCCAAGTTCATGTATTAACATTTTTGCCCAACTCCCTTATTTCCTTAGGTAGTCCTGACAACATGTACCTGCTTCTGGATATCCTTTGTGAAATCTTTGACCAAAATGAACAGAGCCCAGACGGGACATTCTAAAGGTGAAAATTCAATAGAGCTCAGCTGCAAAGGACAACTTGTTCTACCCAGCCCAAGGCCAGGCTGCTTATAGTCACTGTTGACCCCATCATGGTCTCTGCCCATATCCACCCTTCAACAACATGACCCTGCCTCCAAGTCATAGTCGGCTGGCCCTTTCTGTTGGGAATTTGTAAGCAGGACTGGGAGATTCTTGTTTAGTTCAGAAGAGTGTCTTCAATGGAGGAGATCCTGATTCAAAAGTTAATGGTGACTGCATTGTGGCATCCTCTGTCCAAGAAGAGAAAACTGGACTTCAGGGTAAATAAGAAACAATCCCCAAGAGCAGACATTTGAAAAGGAAAAAACACAGAGACTGAAAATTTCATTCTAGTTCCTTGCTAGCACCCAGCTGCATCTCTGCCTGTGTTTTCAATGAAAACAAGCAATATCTTTATAAAAAGTTACCCCATTTGTTTGATCTAATTCATGTCACCTTCTATTACTTACAGCAGCAATCTTCGCTGTTACTACAAATAATTCATTTTTTAAATCTGTCTCTCTTCACAAGGGGTTTCAGGCACACATGCATAAAGGATGAGAGACTGACTTCTTTCTCAGAGTGCAGTCAAACCACCCATCCTTTCCGATTACTCCATCTATTCATTTTAAAATATATAACATATATTTTTAAATATATAACATTTAAAAATATACAAATTAAGGATCTGCTCTGTTTGGGGGTGTGTTTTGGATGCTAAGACATGAAGTCAGTAAGATAAGCAAAGTCCTCCTAGAGCTGTTTGGGTATACACACACACACACACACACACACACACACACACACACACGTGAGAATAATCATAATGCTGTTGAGAAAATACAGGAGAAAGTTCAAATCCAAGATATATTTCAAAGGAAGAAACTGAACAAATTGTTGACCCATTAACATATGGAATGAAGAGGTGATTTTCATGTCCATTGTTTAGGATGATGGAAGTAACTCTTGACAAAAAAAACACCTAAAAATCAGAATTCAAACTAATCTTTCTTTATGCTCCACCCACAGCTTGATTTTTTTGCCCAATGCCCTTATTTCCTTATGATAGTCCTGCCAACATGTGCCCGCTTCTGGATATCTTTTTCTCCAAATCATCAGCTTTTCTCCTTCTTTCAACTCATCTATGTTCTTACAGGTAATTCAAAAACTACTCCTCAGATCCTGTGATCTGAAAATCACAGAAAATAAAAGATACAGATGAGAATTGTTGGAGTTGACTATTTTTCAAAAGAACAATATGTGGAAGTCATATTTAAAACAAAGTCTCTGTACAAACATTTCAAGGGAAAATTGGACCACATACAAACAAGAAAATACAAAATAGATTATTGATTAGTTAAAAACTTCTTGATCTCTCCAATAAACAAACAAATACAAATCAAATGAAAAACATTTTCACCTGTCAGATTGGCAAGGTTGCAAACATCCCTCATTAGTAATGTAGTATTGAAACAGTGTGGTGGATGGGAGTGAGGAGTCTTACTACTTCACAGAGAGCAGTTCAGTGATACATATCAAAACATTAAATACATTCACCCTATGACCCAGCGACTCCACTTCTCAGAAGTTTTCCTTAGGAAGTAAGAAGACAATGGCATATAGTTATAATTACAATATATTCACTAGAGATATGTTTAGAAGAAAAAAATGGAACTTTTCAGCATAGCAATTAATATGAAGATTGATCAAATAAACAAGATATAGCATATAATAAATTATGATACAAATAGGAAAAATAGCAATATAAGTCTAAATTACATCCATTTGCATAGGAAAGACATCTTCTGTCTAACACATGAAATAAAAGTTACAAAATAGTATGGAAAAGTACATCCATTTTTCTTTTTTGGTATGTGCCCCCATTTTACCCATAGATATGCATGATTAGAAGAATTTTGGCAGTATATTCACTACAATATAACAGTGTTTAATTATAGATAATTGGATTATGACTCATGTACTATCTTTTTTAAGATGTATCTTAATTTTTTATTTTAAAAAATAAATTTTATCAGAAAATAGACATTAAAAGTATTATTACATTAAAAAAATCTCACTCAAGACTCTTGGTTTAATCTCTGCTACCCATACACACACACACACTCACACACACACACACACACACACACACACACACACATATATAACTTAATAACAATAAAGTACCATAATTCTAATATAAGTTACTGGCCAAAGCTATTATTAAGCAATTCATAGAAGTTTATATACAAACATATGGGAAAATATTCAGCTTTACAAGTATCAAAGACATGAAAGTTAAAATATTCATATTTTTCAATGTAGTGAAGATATTTCTTTTTAACCCAGAATACCCTGTACAAGTAAAGAGTAGCTAAATGTGATCAAACATAGTTAATAGACATGTTAATAATAAACATCATATACTTTGATGCAAACAAATCTAAATACAGGTACACTGATAAAATTTACATTTATTACAAATTTTTTAAAAAATTTAAACAAATATCTGTCCATCAGGAAATGATTTACTATATCTTTACAATATCATGAGACAGTTGATATTACATTTATAAAGACCTTATATTGCAAAGCGCTTTTTAAAAAATATGTAAAGCTGAATATATCTATATATACATTTTACATATACAACTTATATATGTATATGTAAAAGCTAACTTAAAAAAATAAATCTTAAAAAGAAAAACTATAACAGATTCTTCGGAATACCTAGGAGTACTAGGACTAAGTAAATTTTACCTCCTATACTTTTCTATATTTTCTAAATGTTACACTGTGAATACAAATTATTTTTATGATTGAATTTTTCCACCAATTTTCTCCTAACGTTTGGTAGATTTTCTACTCCATGAAGCTATTTAAATACTGAGTTTGCTATGTATAGTCTTGCTGAATAGTTTATTTCGGTCATACCATTCCTGTGTCAAAAATCTCCTGTAGTTCCCCTATGCCCAGGATATCAAGGTCAAACACCATGTTGGTGTGACTTTCAAGGACCCAGGAAGCTCCCCCAACCTCCTGATCCACTCCATGCCACTGATTCATTCCTAGCTTCAAACTTTGGTACAAGCTGTCATCCCACCTAGTGACCTCTTGCTGCAAGCTTTGCCTTCCTAAGGTAGAACTCCTTAAAAGGCTCAAACAATTTCCACTCCTCCAAAAAGCTTCCTGTGCTTACTCTGGCTGTCCTGACCCCATCCTTCACTAACTGGGTCTATACCCTTAACCACTCACTTTGACCCTTATCCTACACTATCCTCCCTAAGTAGCTGAGACAGCGATTTTCAGGTGGATTGTGTATTGGCAAAACAAAATTCGGCACACTAACATCCACTGAAAAATTCTTCCAAAATTTAATATGAAACATAAGCCATGAAAAAGTGACTGTGCCAAATGATAGACAAGATATCAAATCCCAGATGTGGCCCAAATTTCCTAGGGGGTGGCATTTAACTGACGATGACTCTCTCCACCAAAGGTAAGCTCTTCTCTGATCTGAGAGGTAATTTTAGCTACAGTAGAGACTTTTCATACAAGAGCCCCACATCACCATTCAGAAAGAATATACCTATACCTCTAATGGTCCAGGTGAGGGGATATTTCTAGACTTAGACTCTCCTCATCCTTGAAATAATTGTTGCATCAGTGATATCATGTTTTCTCCTAGGAGTGAGGGAAGTAGAGTCCATGCCCAGGAATTTCTGAGAAGCAAGGCTCTTACCTGCACCCTAAGTAGCCAGACCTCTCCCTTGGCTGCTGGGTCAATTACAAGCATAGAAATTTACCCCCAGATGAGACTATAAAGGTGAGGGAATGGGACCTAATACTCATCACTTACCATCATCATCAGGATTGCTAACTCATCATCGTATACAGGATTACCAGTTCTGAGGACCTGTAGTTAGCCAGAAACATGACATGTGTTATCTAGTTCTCCTGACAATGCTGAGAGGAAGAGGTCATCCCCACTTTTCTTAAATAGGGGCACAGGGTCTCAAGGTTGGTACCTTATCAAAGGTTGTATACCTCAAAAGTAATCAAACAAGATATATAACCTGTGTGATCTTTCCACTGCCCCAGGGGCCATTCCATAAATCCTTCACACCCACTCTAATGTATTAATGACCACCCAATCAAAACATCCTTCTTGGTGTCTAACCTACTTCCTGCAAGCTGCAGCTTTAAGCCCTTTCCTCCTGTTCCCTTCTTGGAAGAATTGGTCCCCCGGCTCCGAAACAATAGTTCTTCTGCCAGAATTGTTAAATCACCCTTTGGCCATCTTTCAGGATGAATCATCCCAGATCTTCACAGGCCTGATTTTTGGAACATTCTTCACTTCCATTCTGTTCTCCCAAACGCTCTTCTCCTCTGCAGCTTTCTGACATGCATCTCTCCATTTTGAAAAGTAGTTAAGAATTTCCAGGGCTGTTTAAGGCTTTTTGGGTTTTATTTTCTTCAAGAAGTTTAGGGAAGGTTTAATGGTTGGGGGCAGGGAAACTTTCCATCTGTTCAAGTATAATGCCTCATTTCTGAGGGAAGAGAGATTAGAAGAAAGCTCAGAGGGCAAGGGCCAGAGAAACAACTTAGAGAATAAAAATAGATGAGCTCCAATGAAGATGAATCAGAAACGTGGGATTAAGTTTCCCTGAGGCTTTCAATCTTACCAAGAAATGTGCTGGATAAACTAGATTTGGATCTGATTTATTAAATGCAAAATGATTTTTTTCTTTTAAAAAATGAGTAAGATGCTGAGTATTTCCCCAGCCCTCTTGCTAATGCAATTAAGTACCACCAAAGATCTGAGCAGGTCAAAGCGGGGTGCCTGTCTGAGTACCCCGAGGGCTAGTACTTTCTGACCAGGAAGTCTCCAGCTGGGTACAGAAGTAAGAACACCAGCCTGGCGCTCTCGCTCGCTCTCTCTCTCTTTCTCTTTCTCTCTTTCTCTCTCTCTGTCTCTGTCTCCTTCCCAGCTACCCTGAGGAGAGCAGCTTTCCAACACAGAGCCTTCCATGAATCCAGAACAATGGTGCTGGCTGAACATGGACTGACATATCTGAAACTATGACCCCCAAATAAACTTCTCCTTTAAAAATAATTTTAACACTACCAACCTGAAAATTAAGAAACCTAGATACCAGCCCTGGCTCTTACTGGCTGGCTTAGTAAATCCTTTTACTTTCCTGGAGCTCAATTTCTCCAAATTTTATTTTTATTTTTATTGTTTTTGCAGTGCTGGGGAATCAAACCCAGCTCCTTGCAGAAGATCTAGGCAAGTGTTCTACCACTGAGCTATATCCCCAGCCCAGTTGCCCCAAACTTAAACCAAAAGATTTCAGACTGCATGACCTCAGATATGACTCCTTGCTAGGTCACATAATTTCATATTTCTCCAATGAATATCAGTTTCCAGAATGTCATCCACGAAACACTGATCCTACAAGATGCTTGGTGAAAAGCTAGGTCAGCGGTCTTAATTTGTGAAGTGCCACATGTGTGAATTCTCCCCTTGAGATTTATAGTGAACATTCACATATTAAAGACTATATGAAGACCTGCCAAAAAAAAAAAAGAAGACAACAACTTATCTCAATTAAACCCAACATTCCCTTAATTTCTTTCCATAGAATTATTTTATTATGATGATGATTACTATTGTTACTCTATGAAATGTATTTTCATAAACACAGACAGTAGAGCCTATATCTCCTTTCTTCTTACCTCTGAGGTTCTATCATCCATTGTTCCTCCCTCCCTACCATGTCAGATCTTGGAGAGACCACCCCAGAGCTAGAGACTGAGCACTCAGTGTGCTTAAAGGAATATGTAGGATCAGTACTTGTTTTTGTAGGATCCATGTTTGGTGGATGACATTCTGGAAACTGATATTCATTGGAGAAATATGAAATTATGCTACCTAGAAAGGAGTCATATTTGAGATCATGCGGTCTGAAACCCTTTGATTTAAATTTGGAACCATGGGGCTGGGGATATAACTCAGTGGTAGAACACTTGTTCCTTTAAGCATTGTATTGCAGGCTGATCCATGACGTTCATGTTTGTAAACAGAACCAAGAATAAAATGGCAGGGTAATTAGCTAGGTATTTAATGGTGTTTTGTCCTTGGTGCTGAAGGTAGGATATAGGTGTGTCCTCTCTCTGAACATCACCAGTAGAGGACCTCACCTCACTCTCCCCGTTAGACCTTTGGATATTTCTGAACAAAGAGAAGGAGCAGCAGGACCATCAGCAAAATAACTCTTCCCTTGACTTCTGTTTTGGAAAAAAGTCTAACCTCATTAAGAGGCTGTCATAGTCTACTAAGCTGCCATAGCAAACCACCCTAGCCTGGGTAGCGTAAACAACAAAACATTATTTTCTCAGTTCTGAAGGCTGTAAGTCCAAGGTGAAGTGCCACCACAGCTTGTTTCTGCTGAGGCTTCTCTTTCTAACTCACAGATGAGTACCTTCTCAGCATGTCCTCATATGGCCTTTCCTCTGTGAAGAGAAAAAGAGAACCTTGCTGTTTCTTCCTCTCGTTATAAGCACACTAATTCTATCAGATTAGAGTTTCATCTTTACAACCCCACTTAACCCTAATTACCTCCTCAACAGCCATATTTTCACCTATCATCAATTTGGGAGGTTAAAGCTTCAATGGTCAAATTGGGGAGAAGGATAAAGTTTAGTTCATGACAGGTAAAATCTTCTAGAATATTATAAAGAGGTAATAAGAGAGATGGTTTTGTGAGTTTAAGAAATAAAAATAAAAATATTCTAGGCATGAATGGAGGAGAGTGGTCTAGGGGAACCTGCTGACCCTGGGAAGTGACAGGACAATAAAGGGGTTTGGCTCGTGGCATACCTTGGAAGGATGTGCCCTGGCACCATTTATGATTGCCTGGGCCAGCTCGGCACAGAGGGTACAGAGTTACCTGCCTTCAAGTTCATGCAGACTCCAGCGAGGGGTTATCAGCAGTGACTTGTGTGAACACAAAATCGGAGCTGTTCACCAAGAACACAAGACTTCAGGACATTTCCATATATACTGGGACAAGAAAGAACCTCAGGGATGATAGAAATTGATTTCTCTACCACCCAGAACAATAAAACCTTGCAGCAGATTAAATTAGTTTTACAATATAAGATATATGTGATATATTGTTTTGAAGGAAATTTCGTGTGTGTGTGTGTGTGTGTGTGTGTATGTGTGTGTGTGTATTTCACTGATATAACCAGTCTTGGACAAAATCCATGCTGAGCAAGCAAGTGGACAAGGCCACTAAGACCTGGCCAGGTATATTAGTGCCCTGAGGCTACAAATTTCCACAAACTTGGTGGCTGGAAAAAAACCTGAAATTTATTGTCTCACAGATCTGTAGACCAGAAGTCCAAAAGTAAGGCATCATCAGGGTCCCACTACCCACAGAGGCTCTAGGGGAGAGTCTGCTCTTGGCCTCCCCCAGGTTCTGATGACCACTGACATTCCTTGGCTTGTGGCTGCTCTGTCTCATCACAGTCTCCATGTTCATGTGGCCTTCTTCCCTTCTGTGTGCCAAGTCTCACAACCTCTTCTGCCTCTCTCATAAGGAATGTGTGGTTGCATATAGAGTCTCTCCAGATAATCCAAGATAAACTTCTCCTTGAAAGATCTTTTATCAGTCTTTTACAGAATAAGTCCACATGTTCCAAGGGTTTAACATGAATGTCTTCTGAGGGGTTATTTTCAGCCTCTACAGGAGTGTGGGAGCCATAAGTAGCTTGGGCAAATGCAAAACAATCCACCACTAGAAAGCCCACCCCCAAAGCTCCTGAGACAAGGCCTCACATACTTGTTGAATGAAGCCTTTGTTGAATAAAGGCTGTCTTAGTCAATTTTTTCACTGTTGTGACTAAAAAATCCCACAACAAAAATTTTAGGGAAGGAAAAGTTTATTTGGGGGCTCCTGGTTTCCGAGCTCTCAGTCCATAAAAGGCTGGCTCTATTCCTCAAGATTCAAGGTGAGGCAGAACATCATGGCAGAAGACTGTGGCAGAGGGAAATGGTTCACATGATGATCAGGAAGCAGAGAGAGAGAGACCCCCTCTCACTAGATACAAAATATATACCCCAAAGTCATGCCCCCAGGGACCACCTCCTCTGTCCACTCCCTGCCCACTTCAGTTACCACTCAGTTATCCCATGAGGGGAACAATTCACTAGATGGATTAAGGCGCTCATAACCCAATCATTTCTTCTCTAATCCTTCTTGCATTGTCTCACGCATGAGCTTTTGGGGGACACCTCATATCCAAACCATAACAAAGGCCATGGACTGAGCTAACCCTTGAGAAGACTTAACCCAGTAGACCCTAATTTTTTATTATTTTTGACTAGACAAATTTACACAGAAACACAAAATGGGGTGAAGAGGCAAACATGCACAGAAAGGCATCAGCCAGAACTCCCAGGTTTAAAATTGCCAAGTGGGGAGAGTAAAAGAAAAACGACATTTACTTTCATGATCATTTCACAAGAGAAAGAATATTTTAACACCAAAAAGGAAGGTTATTCTTTCAGAATAAAGGACAGTCCTTAAAATTAAATTTAAAAAAAAACTAGCCTCATTAAAAATTCATTCCACCGTCCTTTTTCTTTTTTCCTCCCTCAGTTTGCCACAAATGAAAATTGCATCATTGACCTTATACCAGCTTGCAGATGGGCATCTGGAAGAAACTGAAGAGAAAAAAAAAATGTTAGAAGGGGAAAAACCACTTGATTCTAGGACCGAGGGAATGAGCATCCATTGAGAGCCTCCCTCTCCCTACACACCCAAACTAGACATCAGAACTCCAAGGTGTTGACCCATAACCTCTTTCCTGTCCAGGATGCAGCCACCAAAGCCTTTTACCAGGACCAGCAGAGAGGGAGCATGTGGGAGTCCTATTAGACTTGGTATCAACAGGAACCCCTCCATCCTGCCTCTGCCCTCCAGACTTCTTCCCTCTCAGGGACCAATTCAACCTCAGTCCACTTCTGCCTCTTTCAAGGATGTCCCCTCCGTGACCCTGATGATATCCCAGAGGCCTTTGATGTTTCCGTGCCTGTTAATCTTCACCTGCCAGCCTTAGCAGGTAGGCTGTGGAGCATGCATTCATGCTCCGCTGCATAGGGATACCCTCTTCAGAGCCCTCTTCCCTCACCAGGGAGCTGCCCCAGGCCTGCGCAAGCAGTATCCACTTCTATTTTTTATTTTATTTTTGTATTTGTTTTAATTAGTTATACGTAACAGTAGAATGCATTGATGCACTTGGATACATCATACATAGATGGGATATAATTTCTCATTTTTCCAAGTGTACATGTTGTAGAATCACATTGTCATGCAGTCACATATATACATAAAGTAATAAAGTCTGTTTCGTTCTACTATCTTTCCTATCCCCACATCCCCTCCCCCCCTTCACTTCCCTCTACCTCATCTAAGGTAAAGCTATTCTTCCTTAGTACCCTCCCCTTATTGTGAATTAGCATCCACATGTTAGAGAAAACATTCGGCCTTTGGTTTTTTGGGATTGGCTTATTTCGCTTAGAATGATATTCTCCAACTCCAATCATTTACCAGTAAATGCCATAATTTCATTTTTCTTTAAAGCTAAGTGGTATATTGACTATATATACCACATTTTCTTTATCTATTCATCTATTGAAGGACACCTAGGCTTATTCATTTGTCTAGCTATTGTGAATTGAGCTACTATAAACATTGGTGTGGCTGCATCACTATAGTATGCTGATTTTAAGTCCTTTGAGTATGAACCAAGGAATGGGATAGTTGGGTCAAATGGTGGTTCTATTCCAAGTTTTTTGAGGAATCCCCTTACTGTTTTCCATAGTGGTTGCACCAATTTGCAGTCCCGCAAGCAAAGTATGAGTGTACCTTTTTCCCCAAGTCCTCCCCACCATTTATTTTTTGTTGCCTATATGCTTGATGATTGCCATTTTGACTGGAGTGAGATGAAATCTTAGTGTAGATTTGATTTGTATTTCTTTAATTGCTAGAGATGTTGAACACTTTTTCATATATTTGTTGATCGATTGCAGTATCCACTTCTTAAGGACCAAACTTGTGCCTGCTCCTCATCTCTAGGCTCAGGTCTCATGAGCTCCACGGTGCTATGTTGCTGGGGAAAGCAGCCAAAGGCAGCTGTGTGTTCTGCCTGGTGCTAAGTAACTATGGAATTTCACTGTTGCATTTAGCAAACTTTCAGGACACCTTGCAAAAAAGAAGGCCATTTGTGCCCCAAAAGCCAAGACTGGTAAAGCCCCTTGAGCTGGATGAAGTCCTCTCTTATCCACGAAAAGAACTTAGGACTTTAGACATGGCTGAGTGACTTGGGATTTGCACAGTAGTGTAAAGGTCAGAAAAAGACCAAATTCCTTAAACATAAGCCAGATACTTTGACCCAGTAAAGGTCGATTCTAGAAATCCTAAGAAAGCATCAGCAATCCATTCACATTTTAGGTATAAGAATACTTATTACAGTTATATTAAATAGCAAAGCATTAGAAAATGGGAAATATCAATATATTGCAATCTCTTGGAACTCGTAAAGGTCACCCTGCAAAAGAATTCTTAATGACATTTTTAAAAAGTCACTGTGTAATGTCCACTGTATAATAAGAAGTTGAGATAATAGCTGGTGTTGGCTGTCTTTATGAAGAAGAAGCAGGGAGGCCAGGGGTTGTCGTATTTTGTTCTTCCTCCTTTTCTTTCTCTCCGACAAGTAAATGCTCACTGGCCTCAGGGGTGAGGTGTGTTGCAGGGCAACCTCCCTTCTGTTTTGCTTTTTTAAATTTTTTTTAGATGTTGATGAATCTTTTTCTTTTATTCATTTATTTATATGTGGTGCTGAGAATCAAACCCAGTGCCTCACACATGCCAGGCAAGCACTCTGCCAGGGAGCCACAACCCCAGCCCCCTTCTGGGTTTTTGTTCCAAATTCTAAACTCATAGGGGCAATTTGAGGGGCAAGGGGAAAGCTGTTGATAGGGAGAGACAGAGGGAGAGAATAGGGACAGAAGAAAGATTTGCGGGAACTGTCCCCTTGGCCCTTCCCATCTTTCCACTCCACATTCATCTGCACCACAGGCAGATGGTGGTCCTCAGGGAAATGGCAGCAGCAAGTCCCAGGACACTCCACTCTAAATCCCAGCCCCCTCTTCCCATCCTAACAAACACCCTCTTGCCAAGCCCAGCACAGAAACTGCAGCGTTCCCAATAACAAGGGACCTGGTGCTCAAAAGCAGGAAACCCAAAGCAGGAAACCCACATCGTGACACACACAAAGGATAAGATTTTCACTATTTCTAGGCCAGTTCTAGACACAATGGACACGGAGCCAACTGGTAAGGCAGGGTAGGTACACAGAGCCAGGTAATATTTGATATAATGACCTAATCTTTTTTTAAATGCCTATATTTGTGGCATAAAATTCATACTTACTATAGGTGCAAAGTGGAAAAAAATAGGTTAGAAAATGGTGTTGTCTATAGCCTCCCAATTTTGTATTTTTTAAAAAAATAGATGTATGAATGGATATAGATAAAGACACACACACACACACACACACACACACACACAGGGTAAGATGTATTGAGTGTTTCACAAGGTGCCAAACAATATCTAGCCCCCTGAGAGATGCAATGCCTTTATCTTTATTTTGTAGATCAGCAAACTTGGCCAAGTGTGATGGCTTCCTCCACTAAAAAAACCCACCACCAAGGAAACCAAGTAATGTACTCAAGATGGTGCTACTCACAGGTATTGGAATGAGGTGTTCAACCAGGACTTCCTGCTCTAGGATGCCCCCACCTTCTACTACCCCCACTGACTGTCTCACCCAAGGGAGTATCCCTCTGTAGAGTAAACATCTGAAATCATGAAACTGACCTTGGTGGTGAAATTACAAGTAATATTCATTTTTCTCTGTGTTCTAGTCCCTATTTTCCCATTATTTGTGAAAGCAATGAACATGCATTACTTTCACAATTAGAAAAAAAGTCGATTGTCTTTAGAACAACATAAAGACATTTGTGCTTCTTGAGATGCTCTCAAAGTTCAGAAAAAGGGGAGTAAGGTCCTTCTGCAGCCATCCCAACCCCAGGTGGTTGAGGACCCACTGGCTGGTTAGGCTCCACCCCCTTGGGGCCAGGGCAGCTCCTCTGTCATTCCCAAGTGAGGCAACCACATAGAATAAAGCTGAGCAAAAAACCTTCTCTCTCTAAAAGGAGGCCCTAAAAGGAGTTCCCTGTGGGTGCTCTGTCTCCCCCACACACCCAAGCTCGGGATCTGCTTTCTCTCTCTCTCTCTCTCTCTCTCTCTCTCTCTCTCTCTCTCTCTCTCTCACCCTCTCTCTCTCTCTCTCTCTCTCTGTATGGGTAGGCTCCTGGGGGCTGTCAGGCTGCAGAAGGGTGGATTCTACCAGAATTTCCCTCCAAGACCTAAGGCTAAGGGGCAGCCTACCCTGGCTGACATATCAGGTCCCCAGTCAAGGAGACAGATGCATTCCCAGACCAGAGCTGGGGGAAAGATGCTCAGACTGATGAGTAAGGACAGTCTGCTCAGGGCTCCTATGAGTGGATTGGACAGATATTTCCCAGATGATCACAAGTGTGGTCAGTGCCTAGCAACTTCCCATCCCTTGAGATCCATGTGAGCCTCAGAACAGAGAAGCCTTGGAAAGCGTAGTGACCCCATCCCATGTGGCCTTTGAGGGTTCTCCCCACTGGCACAGTGACCCAAAGCCTCTTCTCTATCCTAGCTGGA